>NC_092243.1:6295000-6540000 GCF_036320965.1 Panulirus ornatus | reverse complement strand
ACAGTGAAGGTTGGCATTTCGATGCTCAATTGTACTGTCGGCACCTTCAGGATGCATGGCGGGTCAGTGGGCAGCTATGTGATACTAAACAGCCTCTTCCTGAAGGAGAGCTTCCCTAGCCGGAGTGGAATGGGTTCCCAAATGCAGGCACGCAGACGGTGGGTGCCCTTGGAGGGTGCAGTGGAAGGGGGAAAAGGCTGAGTAACAAGAGCAGAGAGTAAATAGTAAATAACACGACGGGTGTGGTGGATGCGTAAAGCGGGAGAGTACAGCCGGGAGTGGAGTGGGTGCAGTGGGAGGGGTGGGGTGGTAGCAGCGCCCGAGGGGTGTAACGGGGCCCGGTGGCGGGCGGGGCCTCCCGCCCCACAACACCTGCCAACCCAGCTCCAGTCCCCTTCCCGCCATCGACACACACACACACACACACACACACACACACACACACACACACCTTCTTAATTACAAGACCCAAATGAACCTCCGTCAGAGATACAGTATGGAGTAGTAAGACTCGACCCTCAGAGAGAATGCAAGGCAAAGAGGAGGATGAAATATCGATAATGGCATTAGAAAGTTACAACAATAGAGGTAGGGTAAAGTATGGACTGGTGGGAGAGAGATTAAGGTCAAGGGTCAAGGTACAAGATAGGACTGAGGGAGACAGGACTCGCCATATACAACCTCCCCATCTCTCACCTGCCACTTGACAGCGATAAGACGCAGGCTAGCTCTTACCTCTAGGCAAAAAAAAAAAGAAAAAAAAAATCGCGTCGCAATTACTCCTCTGGGGCGCTACGTTACCACACTATTGTACTCAATGCATCTCTCTATCTAGGATGAAACATGTTTCTCCACACTTTCCTTTCCCCTCTAGATTGAAGACCGAAGTCCTGAAGCACAGAGGCCATCACAGAGAGAGAGAGAGAGAGAGAGAGAGAGAGAGACAGGGAGGGAGGGAGGGGGGGCGGGGGGCGTCAACCAATAAGGACCTGTAAGTTTATCATAAAAAGGCCGCACCAGTCGAAGCTGACAACAGAGGTCGTGCCATTCACATATCGATTACGATCAACTTTTGAGAACCTCGGTATTTCAGTCTAATACAACCCAGGGCTTCACTCTGTGGTGTCAATGGATGTGTACAGTGTGTTACAGATGAAGGCAGGGCTGGTAAGTGTAAGTGTGTGTGTGTGTGTGTGTGTGTGTGTGTGTGTGTGTGTGTGTGTGTGTGTAGAGGGTTATACTACCTAATTGCCTCCTGCGTGTCGTGTATGGCAACTAAAAGAGGCGGGAGCGGAGCAGTGCGGTCATATATCCTACCATTAGGAATGATCACTTTCTTAAAAGAAAAAAAAAAAAGAAAAGTGTGGACAAGCAGGGATTCTACCTAGTGCCCAGTAATCTGTTCCTGACGCTACCTCGCTATGGTGGGAAAAGGCGAGTAGGTATCGAAGAAAAAAATATAGAAATAATGCTATAAACTGTATAGCATCTCAGTCCACTACGTTGATCTAGCCCCTCTGTAGGTCAGGTCAAACAAAAGCAGCTGTCAGTCAACGAGGAATTAAGAGACAGCCACCACATGACAAGGAGCTGATAGACAGCATTAGACAAAAAAGACAGCCACCAGACAGTAGGCAGTGACAAAAAGCTGCCCGGGGAAGGGTAAAGACAGACCACTGCCACAGAAATGCAGGTATAATAGACAGCCATAAGACAACAAAGAAAGTAGCAGATAGATACTAAACAGCAAGGCAGTGATAGACAGCCACCAAACAGCAGGAACTGGTAGACAGCTGACAAGAAGCAGGGAACAGGCAGACAACTGCAAAACAGATAAGAGGCTACAGACAGCCGTCAGACAACAAGAAAGTGGTTAGAAGCTATCAGACAGCAAGACAGTGACAGCCACCAGACCGCAAAGCAGTAACAGACAGCCGTCAGAGAACATGACAACAGAAACAGCGGCCAGAGGAGCAAGGTAGAGACAGCCACCAATTATTAAGACACCGACAGACAGCCACTGATAAAAAAAAAGCTGTCATCAAACAGCAAGGCAATAAAAGACAGCCGCCAAATAGCATGGTAGTAACAGACAGCAGAAACACAACATGGCAGTGACAGACAGCCGGCTCACGCCATGGTAGTAACACAGCCACTACACACGATGGTAGCAACAAAGTCACAACACACCATGGCAGGAACACTACCGCCACACACCATGGTAGTAGTAACACATCGACAACACACCATGATAGTAACAGCCACACACGCCGTGACAGCAACACAGCCGCCACAAACACGGTAGTAACACATCCAGAACACATCGTGGTAGCAACACACCACCACACACCATGGTAGTAACAAAGCCACAACACACCATGGTATTAACAGTCACCTCACACCATGGCAGTGGGTCAAGCTGGTGGCCTCGCATCTAACGAGACAGTGAGGGGGTAGGGAGTGTGGGTGCGAGAGGGCTGCCATCTACCCAAGCAGCAACACCTCCTGGACGTTGCCACTCCTACCCAAGCAGCAACACCTCTAGGACGTTGCCACTCAACCTCCACTGCAGTACAAGACGGTAGGAAAGTACACCTTAACCACAAGTCATACCACCACAGTATCACAAGTAATTACAATTCCTTGAGAAATCACTTGACCCAGATGTACAAGATGGAGTACAGCAGCTGTATGTCGTTCGTAATCTGGTCACGGTTAGACGTGTACGTATAGATGAGCAAATGATCTATATATATATATATATATATATATATATATATATATATATATATATATATATATATATATATATATATATATAATAGAAATCAGAACTAATACTACAAATACAGAGACAATATGGAAATAAAGATTCCTATTAGGCTTACGATGTTACTCACTTTCATCACTATCAATTTACAAATATTTTAATTTGGTAACTTCAATTACGCCCAGGGCTACAGAATGTTTCAGAAAACACTTATTCTTTTAAAGGTATTAGGAGAATATTCTATGAGCTTGCCACTAATATCTTTATATAAGTCTTTTAACGTTAAGTGTGTGTGTGTGTGTGTGTGTGTGTGTGTGTGTGTGTGTGTGTGTGTGTGTGTGTGTGCGTGTGTGTGTGTGTGTGTGTGTGTGTGTGTGTTTTACCCAACGTTTACTGAAAAGCATGGCAGGCTGGATCATCTTGCGGACATTTAAAACATGAGAGGTAATAACTAATGACGCTTTTCATGTCATTAATATCCTTCCAGTTAAATCACTGCTGTGTATTAAGATCATCTTGCAAGACTGGTCAAAACTGCTGGGAAAAATGTGTGCAAATATCCTCTACATCCCACACTGACACTGGCAGGGATCTGCGCCACCGAAAACGACCGAAAACATTGCGACTAGGCCACCTCGATGGCAGGCGGGAGCCGTACATCATTATTCATTATTTACATTTGGGAAGCCCTGGCAGGCATGGTCCTAATATACACTTAAGAACAGTTTACTTCTGACAAGTCTGTCGTGGAAGATTATAAATCATTTAACCACGAAATCAAACCATGTGAAAAATATAAGAAATGAAACTATAAACAAATGCCTACTCTCGTTAGAAACACTATGGGGGCCAAGCTTAAAAATGGTCTGGGAAAACTTTCTACAAGGAATACCAGTCCAGACTGGATAGTGTGGTTACGTAGGAGTACGGGGCACGGCTTCCAACGGTCAAATATCAAAGGTACACACACAGCAGAGGAAAGAGACGGTATCTCGGTAGGAGATCTAGTTGTGTGGGTACGAGACTACCGAGAGCAACTTAAGTATCAAATACTTGTAGGTTACGAAATAAACACTTTCATCCCTAAATCATTACATACTAGGCTACAGTCATTTTCTCCCTCTATTTCACAACGTTAAACTGGTCTACAATTATTTTCTCCCTCTATTTCAGGAAGGTTACAATTTTTTCTCAGCATATTTTGCAATTCTTTTTCTCTCTACTTTTAGCATTTTTAAACTTAGTTCTAACAGAGGTGCTAAGCTATAATTTCTTCATAATTTCTCTCGCTGTAATTTTGGCATTTTTTGAAATTTGTTATGTTCATTCACTGAAACAACTTTACTTCTTCATAAAGCCTTGGGACCATAACCTCCAACAAGAGTTCCCGAGTGAGTTATGACACATCGCTCCCTTCTGCCATGTTGGGAATCGACTCGACGTGGTCTCAGGCGTTTCCAGTACCTTTGATATTTGACTAGTTACTCGGAGGTCTGCATGATCCTTTCCAACTTTTTTTTTTTTCCTCGACGTTATGGCTGCCTTGAACCTCACTCTCCTTGTAAAACACGGACTACCATCTTCTTGAAGACGCTCTGAGGAGGATGCGCCATGGTCGCTCTCTCGAGTTCGATGTATTCTTTGATGTCTTTTTGAAAGACGTTAAACGACAGTTTCTTTTTTTTTTTTACTGTATTCTAATGAAGGAAATCTGAAGTGGCTGCGAAGTGGATTGCCTTCTTGGGACCGCCTCTCACCTACATCATTAACAGTTATCTTTGGGGACAAGGAAGAAAGAATACTGCCCACGTATTCCCTGCCTATCCAAGAAGGCGACTAAAAGGGGTGGGAGCGTGCGGTTTGGGAAATCCTCTCTTCCTTTTACTTTTCCAAAACAAAAAACAAAAAGGAACAGAGACGGAAACCACATGAGGATTTTTCCCTCTAAGGTTCATTTATCTGTTCTTAACGCTACCTCGCTAACGCGAAAAATGGGTTTTATATATATATATATATATATATATATATATATATATATATATATATATATATATATATATATATATATATATATGGACTTCCTCGGTGTAGCGGTCAGCGTTCCAATCCGTGATACATTCACGGGCCGCCCAGTGTCAAGCGCATAGGTTCGAATCCTGGTTATGGCAGTAGATCCACAGTCAACCCAGATATATATATCAGCCTAAGGGGGGGAGGATGAACAGCTGAAGGATCTGTGGGCTGAATGCCGCGACTAGGATTCGAACCCGGGCGGGCCCGTGCGTAAATCATAAGCGACGCTTTTCCGTACACCATGGAAGCGCGCGCGCGCGCGCGTGTGTGTGTGTGTGTGTGAAATAAGCTATATGTGCTGTACAGGGATGAAATTCAGGTAAATGAAGTACAATGCGTATTCTACTCATGGCAAACCCGCTGTTCTCTACGCTAAGTTCTCTACCTTAGCTAAACTTCGCTAGGGGGTGAGTAGCAGAACACGCTGACATTATACAAACTGGTTCTTGCTCATGCTCATTTCTTTTCATATCGACACAACCACAGTCAGTCGGACAAGAACAAGCCACCAGTATATTCTTTTTTTTTTTTCCAGTTTTCCAAGAAGACGTGAGCCTCAATTCCTCTGACCTGTGTCAGGTATCAAGTCGTTATCTACGATGTTTTATCTGAAACACTTAGTGCGTGTTGGTGTTCTCCTCTTTCTCCATAACTCAAATTGACCTAAACAGAGTGTAGAGAGGTCTTGCAACCCACCGTCCCACTGGCTTAGTACTCTTACACAAGAAACATGCAGGCCAACCACAGTGGCAAAATGGTGAATGGTACTTATTTACTGTCCCCTGGGCATTATAGTCATCAAGACAATACAATGCTACACATCGTAGCAGCAATAACGGTGACATCTCTGGTCGTCGTCCACCAGGGATGGGAATGAGTATGACCGGAGCGTGTGCCTCCAACAGCCTTGGTCTTAGTTCCCAGGACAGTAAGGGGCAGGACTCATCGTGGCCTACATCTGGACCAACACCCACCACTTATCATCACAATACTTTGAACAAACACACCGTCAGGTCGACACCTCTCACACTATGCGAGGTATAATAGGATCGGGCAACAGTTTTGCGTTATTCATCATTACCCACAAGAAGCAGTTAAGGTTTACGATCTGTATTAAATAAACTCCAGTAAGAACTTTGGCAAGAGGTGCGTAAGGGTCGGGGTGAGCGAAGCTTTGAGGAAGGTACCAGCGGCAGAGAGAGGCGAACCTTTCCGCAACACCGTGCGGCACTGCGGAAACTTCGTCTCCAGTTTCCCGTTAGCCGGTGTGCGCCAGTATGTGGGAGGGAGGGGATGGGGACCCGGGATACTAACGGCCTCATCAACGGTACCCACCAACTACACTACACAACGCGACAATAATGCGTCACTAACAACGACTGAGGATAGATCTTCGCACAGAGAGGAGGAAAACAGAGTAACGTGTCTGTGTCTGTGCGAGTGTGAGTGAACATACTCGTATGTGAATCCTCAAACACACGTGGATCTCGATAGATTGGCAGGTAAGACGTGTAGCGGCACCTACAAGCACGAGTATGACGGCTGGTGTGCTGCTGCTGTGTTGGAGAACCACCGTACACCTCACCTCACCTCACACACACACACACACCACGACACACCATGACACAGAGGTAACTTTAGGGCGAGATTTGAGCCTCGACCAACACTGAGAAGCCTCCGAGAGGTTTACACCTGCAGTGAAGATAGAGAAGGGAGAGACAGGAGTTAGGTTCATACCATAAGGAATATGATTCCTCTGGTAGCCGTGGGCAGTGAGAGCGAGAGCCAGGCACAGGCAGTATGGTGCCTGCGAACCACAATATGGTGACGACCAACACGGGAGGGTGCCGGGCTGCCAGGCCATCGGCGACCTTCAAGAGTTCATTCCTCCCCGTCAGCCAGCTAGCGTCTTCCGATCACTGCTCCTCCTCTCACACGCTCCTCCCCTTGCGCTACTGCCCGTTACCTTTTCCCACTGGTATAGCTCTTCCGTATAATGTACAGACGTCACACATACCTAACATATTGCAGACACGATAGCCCTTCCTTCCTCCTGAATCATTTATATATATATATATATATATATATATATATATATATATATATATATATATATATATATATAGTTACGTTGGAGATTTATCTATCAATCCCCAGTTCTTTTAAGTTCCATCTCCCTCACGCCGAACAGCTCACAGTCGGAACTAAAGCACAGATTTAAAGGAATCCAGGTCATCTTTAGAAGCACTCCCTCCCCCCCTCTCCACCCTCCCTTGCCCCTTTTTACTATGAGACACAAAACAAAACACAACACAAGACACAAACAAGACACAACACAAAAGGAGTTTGACTGACAGATCGAGTTTTGTGAAGTCGAAAAATCACAGAAATCTGGTCAACCACAAGCGAGTAGTTGCAACCGAGCCGGACTGAATGCAAAGGGACTAACTACGAAACCTAACCACCGTCAACCTGAGCCACAACAGTACTTGCTGGTGAGCCAGGGGTTCTGTGTACCGCCTCACTTCCGGGTGCAGGATCTGCTGACATTGGCCACAGGAGGGTTACAATGTGTATCACCTCCACAGGGGAGGGCTCGTCTCTCCCACCCAACACTTCTTGTGGCAATTCTCCGTCTTTGTCTTGTCGGTACGACACACGGGCAAGACTTTTTTTCTTTTTCTTTTTTTCACACGTACACCCAGCGGAGCGGGGCTCCATGAGTCGGATGGAACACAGCCCATGCCACCTTCCTCAGCTCCTAGCACCAGTAAACACGGTTCACTTCACCTCAGTGGAAGCTATATGAAAAAGAGTAGTGTCTTTGGGGTACCTTACCTTTTCCCTCTGGGCGGGAGAATTTACCCCCTCAACCTGTCTGAGCGTTAAGTGGAGCGTGGGTATACCTGGACCTCGAGTACTTCCAGCTGCTGGGGCATTACGGGTGAAGCATATGCAGCTGAGGATCCAAGAGCGGGGTGAACCCTGCAGGTAAGATTTATGGTACAACCAGGGTGGCTGGCTGGGTGTTCCCCAGCCAGAGTCACCTGGAGGAACATTACGGTGGACTGCAAGAATCTGCCGCGCATCTAGTAGATCACATTCTAAACTGGTGTGTTAAGGTGGGCTATGGGCAGCTTGTCCTCCCTGTATAGGGTTCAATTTAGCTCCCGTGACAATAAATAATCGGCCACCGAAGCATCGAAGTCGGGAGCAGGCATTCGTGCACCATGCCTTATTTACATCTTATGCTCAATTTGGAGGATTGTCTCCACGTCAAAGAACTGGGTCAGTGACCAAACCCTCAGGCTTCTGTACCCTTCATAACTTGGGCTAATGAGGTACACTTGTTAAAACAGTTGTCCACTGAGTAACTTGAATTTACGTAATGGATGTCCCATTGCTTTCTAACACACGACGCGAGTCAGCTGATGAGTCTTCAGAGACCCATATGTTCACAGTGGTATCTCTCGCTGCGTTGATGACATTTTGTGATTTTGCTGATGGTACGGTTTCCCCCCCCCCCCCCCCCCCCCGTTCTCCATGGTTCTCTGGGAATGAGTTACAAGCGAATGTTGAAAACGTGCCCTTCAAGAGTCTCCCACATGAATATCAGGGTCTGAGGATTTCAGTTGTTCCTATCAGTAATGATATTTCTGGTTGGTTGATTAAATGGGGGGTTACTGCCATCATCTAGTGAGCAGGGTCGTGAAGGCCGTAGAGATCAAGTCATAAGAAACATCCGAAAAAAAAAAAATCTTCAACAGCACCTTAGTGTCGAAGATAATTTTTGGAAGAGCTGGTTGGTAGACTGGTTAGCTGGGCTTTAGGCCTGTCAACTATCAGGATCATTAAGGTCGTCAAGGTCAAGTTACTGTTTAATCACTACCCAGAAAAAAAAAAGAATCTAACACCTTCTTCAGGTGATATAAACAATTCAAAGTCCACATACACTCTCACTACGCATTTGAACTTCATTTCTGACACTGTTATAGATGAACAAGTCCACATATACTCTCACTACGTTTATGAACTTCATTTTTGAGAGTGTTATAGATAATTCCAAGTCCACACACACCCTCTCACTATGTATGTGAACCTTCACTTTCGACAGAATCACCGCAGACTGTGATCAAACATCTGAGAATGGAGCAATCTCCCACTCCAGCAGCCGTCTTACCCTGGGATGTATATTGTAAAGACTCGATAAAGCCAGTCAATTTACATTACTGTCTCTGGGAGCCGACACAAGCAAAGGCTCATCCAGTAATAGACGTCCCAGATGAAGGGCAAGATAATGAATATGAGAAAGAAAATGAAAAAAAATTACTGCTGGAATTAATGGGGTACTCCTCTTGTGTTGGCTGACCCGACTCTTAAGGGTGGCAGGGTTATAGGGAAAGGGGCAAACGAAAGATGGATATGAATGCTACAAATTCGCTGTTCGGTTCATAAACGAAAGAAGAACCAGAGAGATTAATCTTAACGACTATCGGAGTTCTTTGATGCGTCATGTTAGGTCGTCAGATCAATACTTCCTTTTTTTTCTGGTAAAGACTTTCCCTCCTCCTTTACGGTACGGAGGTGTGACTCAATCTCACGGTTACGTTGGCACACAACAGCACTCTAATCTAGGGGAGAACAAGTCCCCATAATAACTGTACTTTGCGGTACTTTTCAAAGACACACATTTCTAAAGGTGGTCTTGGAGCAGAAGGCAACTGGCATAGTGCCATTGGCCTTCACCAGGTCCAGTGGAGGGATACTGAATTCATCTACGTGCAACATGGGGTATAAAATAATCATTGTGGCTCATTTTGATTATTTCTGGTTCACGGCAGAAATCAGTATTGCTTAAAACCAACATTCATCTCCTTACTACCATCCGTATATGAAGATCACTTTCCTATCCTTAATAGTCTGATGGTAGTACCATCTTCCAGCTGTAATCGCCGTGTGGTACTCGAGGTTCCTGATCTGCAGTTTCCACATAAGTAGAACTGTCTTTTCTCTACATCTCACAAATGGCTCTTTGCTCACAGCAAAACTACAGAGGCTAATCTACGGTCAGTCTCCCTCACTTCTTTCGATGGGATTAAATTCCTTTCGTGTAACAGATGCTGCCTCTGAAAGAGATCTGTAAACTTCTGTGAGGGGAGCAACATTGCTATTGCAGTCTGGTCTTTCTACGCGCCTTTCACACTGATGCTTGTATGATGCCATTAAATATCGTTTCCAGTTATACCCAGTACCACCTACACACCGAGTACCTCAATACAAGTATCATTTGACGATAAGAATGTGATCAGGTGATCAGGCAGACGCTAGATCCACTCGTGCACGCATCAACATTCCATACACTCAAGGGTGCCACTGACCTTCAAACAGAGCGTAGGCAACGCCAGTTATATTCAAGTGATTCTTTAGGTTTGCTCCAGACGAGGCTCGAGAGCTTTGTATTTGGCCAGAGAACGTGCGTCATTACGTTCAACGTTCATATTTCCTTTTCAACAAGTTTACTTTGCAAACTGAATAGTTGTTAGTTTCAGGTTAATCAGGAATTTAATAATAAATCAAGTTACTTTTTTGCTTTTTGTAAACCTGTGCTTTGACCTACTGGCTTCTACCACGTCAAAACAAAATCGTTCATAATGTTGCACTCACTTCTTGCATTGCCACTGCTTCAACTGCTACTGCAGTGTCTTAAAGCATTAGTATGGTAGGATTAATATAATCCTACCACACATTTTTTCCACTTCTCAAGAATCATCTCATACTTCCTCTTCGTTTCCCACAGAACTGTTTTCCATCCCCCTTTCATGTATAACATCAATAAATATCTGCAGTTTGTGATATGTTCACAACGGTGGATATATGTGAAAATCCTGGCTTTGTTTGTGAACCTTTTCGAACGAGTATATCATCACCACAAGGTTAGTCCTACCTACTGGTCGTATAATCACACTGGTCGAACATGGTGGTAGATAATAAAAGGCAGCTGTGAAGGAACTCAGGCTAGTGAGTGTGTCGGCCATCCATACCCACCAGATATTAGATAACAAGCCATCACGAGTTCTTAAGACCTCATTCCACCACCCCAACGTAGATGCTACAGGCGTTCCACTGTGATGAACAAAACCTTACAGTCAACCTTACAACCCTTGCCGGAGGTGACTTCTTCACTCGTGCTGTAACCACAAGCGGGCGGAGTCCGGTAACGATGCAAATCAATATATGGTCATTATATATCCGTGTATATAAACATATGTACATGTGTAACTAAGAGGAGCTGCTGGACTCGCCCTGAAGGTGGTTACGCCGAGGATGAGAGATCACCTTCGGCAAGGTTGCATGATCGTTAGTACACGGAGAGGAGGAGTACAACATATTGGTCAAGGACCCTCTCGTTGTAAAGGAACACGTCACTTTCCTACCCCTGCGTGTAGCGCAAGAGCCCCATGAAAGGGTTTCTGAGGATGCATTGATCTATACTCAAAGTTTAAACCGAAATCGAAGTGATCACATCTGAACCTTAAATAATCGCCTTTTACATAGGTTAAGCATCGAGAGAAGAGGATAGACCGGCCTAGCCAAACACTCCAGGAAGGTTGGTACATCTATAGTGACCCCACAGACTCCGGTCAACACCGATATGTCACTCTCACCGCCCCGGTTCCAACTCCCGGACACCTTCCACTTTCAGGTTCCGACACCCGCACACGTGGCACTCTAAGGCTCCGAGTTCTGAGAGACTCGAACTCCCGGACACTTGCACTGACTACCGGACATCTTCCATTTAAAGGCTTCAACTCCCGACACTTTCCTACTTTAAGGCCCCGACTCCCGGACTGCTTCACACACTAATTAAGGCTCGGGCATCTGCTCACCTGACACTTTGACACAAACGTCTGCACAGTGGAAAGTTATTCGACATGTACAGGTAACGTGTTGGTGAGGGAGGAACGGTTTTTGTTATCCTCTTGGATCACTGGGTACACGGAGATAACGTTCCCTGACCACATTATGGTCGCATGCCAGTGTGTGTGTGAGAGAGAGAGAGAGAGAGAGAGAGAGAGAGAGAGAGAGAGAGAGAGAGAGAGAGAGAGAGAGAGAGAGAGAGAGAGAGAGAGAGAGAGAGAGAGAGAGAGAGAGACTGATCAACTATCGTTTTCTATTAGCGGTTGAGGGCGGGGAAAGGTAGGGTGGCAGGAAGCTAAAGAAACACCTCCAGCTTTACATAGCTTACCATGAAGGTTGCCGCTCAAGAAGCTGTGAAAATACTTCAGCCGTGAAACATGCGATGGTCCTCCGGTAAGTCAGTTCTTGTGTTGTTTGTGGTGGGCGGGTCCACAGTGAGCAGGTGAGCTAATACTAACACCCAAGCAACACCCGGTTCTGCCTTTACCACACTCGTTGCCCCCACTCCCATCTACCACAATTTTCAGTGTCAATATCTATTTACATTCCAGTCAGTAGCAACCATTTCACGATCTCTAGGTATATATATATATATATATATATATATATATATATATATATATATATATATATATATATATATATACATACATGGAAAACAAGGAAGACTATGTAAATTATTATCCCAAACATCAAAAGAACCAGGACTGTATAACATGTCACCAGCCATCAGAAACACCACGAAGTTGACAGTGGAGGAAAGTAAGGAGGTCCTGGGTATGTATCTACAGAACTGTGCCTAATTGGTCAGCTTCTGGGTGGATACGTGGGCCTGAGGGCCGCTTCCTCCAATAGCCCTGTCGACCAAAGGCCTAACTTCGCAGCTTGGACTCAGTTCCTACTTGTGCAGATAGAAGACCTCCGAACTCAGCATAAGATCACCCGCAAGACCCAGAAGAGGGAATTATTGAGGCAAGTATAGATAGATAGACAGATAGATAGATAGATAGAAAGATAGACAGATATACAGACAGACAGATAGCTGGATGGGGAGATAGAAATTTAACAGATATATAGACAGATAGATAGATAACAGATAGATAAAGTCAAATTTCACCAGGGCACGGTACATTAGACGGCTGTATCACCCCGGATAATTACCGTCGCCGCGTTGAAATCTCTCGTCGCGCGGCGAAACGAGAGACAGATCCGGGTCAGCGGAGGGGCTGTCGGTGCCTCTCTCTGATTTATCGGCGGCTGATGCAGTCACTCCACACAACACTCCTCCCACGGCCCGGCCTTACTACCTACCCTCAGCGATGCCTGCACCTCTGAACTCCCTCCATAACGAGGCAGTTATCAGCGAATGCCTGGTTACGTGTACCGTGTCCCTCCCGTGTTCCCTAACTGGCACCATCACCGGTGCATGGACCGTGTACTTCCCGTATTCCTAAACTGCCACCATTACTGGTTACATGTACCGTGTACCTCGACTAACAGGTGTGTGTGGGGGACGGTGTGGGGACCTCTTGGTCTGCAGGTGTGTGGGGGACGGTGTGGGGAACCTCTCGGTCTGAGGTGTGTGGGGGACGGTGTGGAGACCTCTCGGTCTGAGGTGTGTGGGGGACGGTGTGGAGACCTCTCGGTCTGAGGTGTGTGGGGGACGGTGTGGGGAACCTCTCGGTCTGCAGGTGTGTGGGGGACGGTGTGGGGATCCCTTAGTCTGCAGGTGTGTGGGGGACGGTGTGGGAACGACTTCACATACAAAGAAAAAAAAATATCAACAGAAATACAAGCGTTGGCAGGTGACGTTGAAGAACAGGAACTACAATGACCCTGGATACACTATGTTGTAACTGTACGCACCAAGTATATTGTGAAGGGTTCGTCAGCTGGAGGGATGGGGTGAGGGCTGGTGATTCCCAGATCAGCCTCCCCATTCCAGGCTGAGAGGGAAGACCTGTCCTGAAAACATCGCCCAACCTTACCTGGAACAGAGGAAGAGTTACCTTAATACCCAGCCCACACGACACACTGAATAAGGAACATTCATATCAATTTTTTTTTATCTTTTTTTTTGACGTTGGAGGCTCCAGTCATGGGAAAAAAAATCTTATTCACAAAAGAAATGATACAACTCGGGAGAATTGGAATCCTATACCTGGAAAGGGAAATAAATACCAAGTGACTGACTGTTTGAGCGACTGACTCTGTCACACCTTTCCACTTACTCCTTCCCGTCCTATTACCCTCTGCCATTACCTGGGTAACTCACGCCTCCCGTGGTAACTTTCCCCCATATCAATCCCCCCCCCCCCAGACAATTCTCCCCAATATGTAAATATGGAAAACTAAGAACAATTTTTCTTAACGTTAGGTTAGGTCGTAATTTGTTATATACATATTCGTATATTAAGGGGGGAATTCTCTTGGGGAGAAAATCTCCCGAAGGGAGTGGCTTAATTTTTCTCTGGGGGAGACATACGTTTCGTTACTGCTTATATCATCATGCCATCATCCCGCAACCTTTCTTCGACAATCATACTGAACGTTGCCAGAGCGGGCCAGCCGTTCCAACCACTGGGAGGCGACAGAAATATTCCCCCGAAGGTGTGTGTGTGTGTGTGTGTGTGTGTGTCCCCCGCACGGCCCCCTGGGAGCTTAAGGCAGAGGCCCCTGCTGTCGTGCTGGAGGCCTCCCATATGTCTGCCTCAGTGTGGTCTCCCACCTGCAGTCACCACCTCCCCGTAATTACCGGTTCCACCGAGCTTTCTCACAAAGCTACATCTTGGGTGAAATTCCTCCTCCTCCTCTCTCCCCTCCTCCTCCTCCTCCTCTCTCCCCTCCTCCTCCTCCTCCTCCTCCTCCTCCTGTCTCCCCTCCTGTATCTTCTACTGCCGTAATCACTCTTTTACGTCCGTAGTTACACATGCTATAACCAACGTATTCTGTACGCCTCGGCCGCTACTGTAACTAAGTTTTCACACTTGCTGGGCGAGATCATGGATGCTGTCGTGTCAAGGTACGAGACAGTGAGTAGATATCACAGTGAATGCAATGTCAACACAGGTGTTTGACGGTGAGTCTGTCCGTCATGTAAGCTTTTTATCAACACAGGTGCTCCAGTCAGGGATGGAAGTCCTCTTCAAAAAAAAACAATTAACTATGGTATGGGTATTATCATTTCATGAGCATAATACTACGTAGCCTTTTTCAGTTCATAACGCGAGGCAGAAGTCAGAAGAAATCATACACCTTTCATTCGATCACACCTCATTAAGCATCAATTACCTTCTAGATGAGCCTGATGACATACGATATAATTAAGCTTTCTTTACGAGCCCAACGTCAAATACGATCATCTGGACGATGCCCAAGTCATTACATATCATCAACGACTCACTTAATCGCAATATCTTTCAGCATCAATTACCTTCTAACTGTGCCTGATGACATTAGAACATTAATAACATTTCTTCTCAATCTCAACATCTTTTACGTCCACCCAGACCTTAAAATCTTCTTCCTGGGGTAAACCTCATTCTTCGGCGACGCTCGACACGAAGCCATCACAGTTAGCTATCCAGCTAACCTTTCATAGCCTTTATCAAATGACTTTAGCTATAAAGGTACTGGGAATCTCCTATGACCGATGGGGAATGTGATCCAGTCCCCCTGAGGCCGATGTGAAATTGAAAACACAAAGGTATTGGATCGCTCTAAGTGATCGGTACTGTAATTGTTATTGTACACCCTCTGGCACCTAGACACGGTCAGGGGTATTGCCATTTGGTAAGGTTATAATGGTGGCTGGGGATCAGCGAGTAAGTGAGATCAGTGATTTATATTCAGTGTCTACAAGTATAGAATATTACGCTCATGATTGCGACTGTAGTGCGGCTATATTACAACCCTTGTGGACCTTGGTCTATGACGAAGACCCTTGGTGGTTGGGTTAAAGACCCAGGCCTTTTACCGACTGTGGGACCCAAGGTATCGTAAAGTCGTGGTTATGGTGCCGTCGCAATGAAGGGTCGTATCGTCATCTTAAAGGATCTTACTTTTGTACTCAAGGGTCGTTAAGTCATGCTCAATGGTCGTACTGAAGGGCCGAATCGTTACGGAGCTCGAAAGGTCGTAATGTCGTATTCAATGGTCGCTGTGTCGTACTCAACGGTCGTCCCGAAAATCATAACTCATGGTCAAGTATCGTCATCAGGCGTCCCTCAACACCACACTTGTCTGATGCATCACTAACCATTAAAGAACTTGAAGAAGCAACGTTCACCCCCAGAGGTTAAATGGCATTTGTTTCAGATAACCACACACACACACACACACACACACACACACACACACACACACACACACACACACACTGACTGGGGACACTAGTTAATACAGAGCTTATAAAGGAATTTACGAAGTTGTATAATCGTAGAGAATGTTCACGAGATGGGGGCGTCCCACGAGAGTAAAACATTCCCTCGTCCTACAGTATAAATGAAGTAATTACAAATAGACAATTTTCACCCCCTTGAGATTTCATAACAACCCGAAGTTATGGAACAACCCAATGAAAAAAAAAAAAGAGGCTTTTGTGGTGGAAGAAAAAGATCCATAATTGGCGTTCAGGGTCGATGATTATCTGAAAAGGGGCTTATCACCATCTGGACTTTCTCTTTTTGATGACCAGGGAGGTGGAGGTGCCTCTACCTGTAATACTTCAGACCTACAACTCCACAGTACTATGATACACAACTTCGTTATAACAGCGCAACAATAAAATCACAAATACAAATATTATATAAAACTAATGTGAACAAGAGTCCCTTTTATATAGTACGAGCCAAGGATAAAATTACATCTTCATATGTACGAGTTTCGCTAATTTCATTTACACTCGTTATTCATCAACCAGTCTATCACATGCAGACAAACACATATACACCACAAGTTTCAAAACTCTCACACTAACCGCACCGTTTCACCAGTCACTCGCACACCACAGGTTTCACCAGTCACACGGATACAGCAAAAGTTTCAACAGTCTATGGTATACGGTCAAAAGTTTCATCCCTCCCTCGTGCACTATCACCTGTTTCACCTCTTTCCTCATCCACTATCAACTGTTTCACCTCTTTCCTCAACCACTATCCCATGTTTCACTCCTTTCCTCATCCACTATCCCATGTTTCACCCCCTCATACACTATTACATGTCCCATCACTCGCTCATACACTATCCCAAGTTTCACAAAGACCACATTCAACTAACTGTAACCATATACAGAACCTACCAGTGTTACCACACACCCCAGCGCACCATTACAACTCGCACCCGACCTCCAAACAACAGATGAAATAATTTCAGAGGTCTCTCAACATGGGGTCCAAAAGTTTCATAATTCCTTCGCACTCCACCACTTATTTCGGCACACACACACACACACACACACACACACACACACACACACACACACACACACACACACATCCTACATTAGGCCAAAAGTAGAAAATGCTCCTCAAGTTTCGTCATCGTACTTACAGAATCACAAAGATCTAACAGAGGGGGTCCAGAGGAGGGCAACAAAGACGGTACAGGAAATGAAGAGAACAGAGCCGCAGGAAACTGCCCATCATGGAAGAGGGGAGAGTAAGGGCCGACCTGACCACAAACTTTAAGTTTTTAAACCAGCTTGATGACGCAGACAGGGGACAGAGCTTCGACAGATGCAGCAATAGACTAGCCACAGGCCATGACGCGATATGAAGCAAGAAACTTGTTAAAAAAAAAAAGACTACAAAGGAGTGCTATCACGGTATGAGAGTGGTGGATGAACGAATGGAATAATTAGAGTTATGAGACAGTGAATGGGTACAGCACAGAGAAGTTTCAAAATCTGCATTAAAGAAGAGAAAATCCATGAGATGGGGCCCCCACTAGTGTAGAACTCCCTCTCCATGTCGTATGAAATAGGTACTTTTGCACACGAGATGGGGTTCCACGTGTAACCTACTCCTTCCCCGCACCGCACAAATCGGTAATTTCAAGTAGGTACTTACACACACGCACACCTTCCACCTATCCGTCACACTACCATTACTTTCACCAGACGGTGGTACGAATGGGGAATGTGAACAATAATATGTGACCTAGATGGGGTGATCGGAAAGACAGATAACTGAAGACCTAATGGTCTATGACGAGGTTAACTGCTGGAGGACAGCAATAGCAGAACATGGGAAGGCCGGGTAACAGAAGACCTGATGTTCTATTATCTACAGGAGGGCAGTTATGGCAGTACATGGGAACGACAGAAAACAGAAGACCTCGTGGTCTATGACGAGGTTTTACACTGGAGGACAGTAATGGCAGTGTATGGGAGAGACAGATAACAGAAGACCTGATAGATTATGAAGAGGCTGCCTGCTCGAATGGACAGTAATGTCAGCATATGAGAAGGACTAACAGAAGACCTGATGGTCTAAGACGAGAATTATCTGCTGGAAGACACCAATATCAGTCCATGGGAAGGGCACTTAAAAGAAAACCTGACGGTCTATAAGAAGATTATGCACTACACACCAGTAATAGTATCTTACAATCCTCATCTACACAGATGGGACAATATAGTAGAGCCAAAAGTAGTAAGACGTGAGAACGAAGGTTTATGTCGAATCCAAGAGGAGGGATGATGATGAAGACGCAACGTATCAAAGTAGTGGAGGAGGGTAAGGAAAAAAAAAAAAATCCCAGCTTGTGACATGTCCGGCCCATATCGTAACGGGATCCTGGTCCCAACCCGGTCATTACCAGTCCATAGCAATGGTGTTTAGCAAGTCTTCCCATCGACCAAATTCATTTACATATGTAATTGATGTGTGGGCTGTGTCTCTGCCTCTCCCTGTCTTACACAGCACAGCTGTGTGAACTAACTGTCCGTCCCGGCTGCTCGGACGCCAGCCTCATCATCCCGGTAGCTGAGACTCGATCCCCGTTAGTGAGAGGGTAATCCCAGTTACCAAAAGGGCAGTCTGTGTATTGAGGGACCATCCCATTTACTAGGAAATCATCCCATTTACTGAGCGGTCGTCCCATTTACTAGGGAAAACCGGTATTAGTTGACCATCTTTGGGTTACTAGGGTATCATTCCAATTACCAAGGCCCTTCCCAGTTACTGGGGATCATCCCAGGTATTGGTAACACCATCCCCGTTACTGAAAAAAACATCCCTGTAACGTAGATACCACCCAGGCAACTTACACATCATACCTAGGTTACTTATACACCATTTCATTTACATGTAGACCGCCGGTAGCTGGTCAATTTAACCCACGTCTCATTTATGCGGTAATGTCGTGCGGATAAATGAATCATAATTTTCATTCCTCTCCGATCATAACCTTGTCACTTCCCCACCCCACATTCTTTTTTCATAAATTTACGAAAGATCCTCTTCATGAGTATTACTCATAGATGAACTCCATTCATCTCTACGGTGAACGCCCTTCGGGGCTTTTCTTCCCCCTACACTCGGGATGCGACCATATTAACACTAGCCGCTTTTAACACCCTCTGCTAACGCCGTGTGCTATGGACAATTAAAAATAAATGGCATACATTAACGATCAACATCACTTCATTAAAAGGGGATGATCATCATCGCTGGCACGCTGAGCCGACAACAGGAGAGAGACAGAAGACAGATGCTGTGTTACCTGTTAGGTGACGCAGAGTTTTAATCTGTAGCAGACCCCAGGTGCTGATGATGGCTGCCCGCCTCCCGTGTTGAGTCCACACCTGTCCATGTTACTACGACCCCTTATGGTCAGGGACCACCATAGACATGTACACTGTACCTAGAGTTGCTGGCCGATGATACTTAAGTTACGAGATGAGGGCGCCAAGCAAGTGAAGACTCTGAGACATTGCTTTAATCATTGTAGCTCTACTGATAAGAGATCGCTGTTGACACATCTGTCCTCACAGATGCAAAGGAAATGATAATTATCTGTAATCGGATATCACTATTTAAGGTAACTGATGCTAATTACCTTTTAAGATTAAGAGGGATCACTGAACAAAAAAATTGAGAATAGGGTGATCTCAAGTGAAGTGTCGTGGTGTAGGTGATGGGTGTGTCATAAGCTATGGTGAAGGGAAGGGGTACAGAGTGCAGGTGAATGGGTATGGGTAACTACTGTGTAGTTGAGGATGTACATTCAAGGTGAGTGAGTAGGTGCGTGGGAGGGAGGAGGGATGATGGGCTACTGTGTAGCTGAGGTTGCAGTGCAGGTGAGTGGGTGTGGCTATCTGTGGTCTGGGTGAAGGATGGCAGACGTGTGGTGTGTGGAGAGGGATAACACCACAATATAGCAAGGCAGGTTGGAGGCTTTGGTAGGCTGTATGTCAGCAGGTTAATACCTCACGGCTCATCCGACTCACTGAGTGCGACAGGCTCTACGTCAGGAATGGGAGGGTATAGTATAGCCCCAATGTGGTCCTCCCGGAGCTGGCGGTAGCCTCCCTCCCTGGCAGCCTCCTGTAGCCGTAGACCCCTCCGGTAGGCTGCCGGGGAACCCATGAATGGGAATCCGTCCAATCCTCTAGTACGCACGCGTGGGTCCGCGGGGGGAAGTGTAAAAACTACGCGAACAGGTTTTCCTCTCCATTACGTCACAGAACCGGAACAACGCGACAAAAACCTCCCCCTGTCACTGACCTTCTTCTTCGTCGACGGCATGACCAGACGATTCCGCCCCACCTCTCACACATCATGTGGGCCTCCCATCACAAGACCAATCCACCTCAAGACGGTACTGACTCCCTCCACATTCGTTATGGCTCGCGCGAGATCCGCTCAAAGTGTGTAGGGGTATGAAGACAGATGTGCCTCCTGCGTCGTACGTGTGTCTGGAGAAAGGCGGCAACTTGCTCCCGTCCGTCCAGGGTCCACTCGTGTTCCGCGGGACGTTCCTACCAGCCATCATCAACTGTGCCAGCCACACACCCTGTGATTAAACGCGGGCGTCCCTAAACCCCTTTAATCATACCTTGGGGTCAAAATGCCACGACCACGAGCCACAAGTCTCCATGTGCTACAGAGATACTGCGGTGTTTCCTAACGTCCATGGAGGCGTCTGACTACGACCTTCCACTCTAAGAACTACTATTCTGACGATAATTACGGGTCGTTACCTTATGAAATCATGTAATAGACGTGTGTAATCGTCCACAGCGGTTATTCCGTAGGATACCGGGTGGGGTTTGCGCGGCTGAGGAGGCCCAACACCGGGCAAACCATCCACAAGACTTCAACAAATCCGCCTCGGCTCATCGTACCCTCGACCAGAATGAAGCCCAACGCGATCCCAAAGGCCACAGACACATTCATGTATATGGATGTAGAGTGGTAAAGAGCAACATACGTTCCAGAGGGGAGGAGGAGAAGGAGGAGTGAGTAACCGGGGCTTATGACCACACCACCTTCAGCGAGTCTTGCCACCATCGTCGTCATCACCACCACCAAGACGGCGACGACGACGACGACGATAGCGTTTGAAGCATCTGGCGGATGGCAGCTCCCTCCTCCACCTCCTCTGCCACCTGCTGCAGGACCTGGGTCAACCTTGCCATAGCCCCGTCTAGCCCGCCCCGCTACGCCCTCACGCTCATTCTTATGCAAATCTAGACGTGACCTTCCCCACCATACGTCCAATTTTGAGCCGAACCTTTCCTCTAACGACCCAGTGGGGCCACAAAGGGCTATAGCCACACACCGACACATTGTACCACATCCATAACCTACTTAATGGGGCCTCCTTGACCGACACGCAACCACACTTGCGTCACTACACTTACAAAACAACCCAGCGGACTCGTGCTCTCCCCACACCAGGGGGGAGTGTTGATCTATGCCCTACCCACACCAGGGGTCGTGTGAACCCATGCTCTACCCCACACCAGGATTCGTAAAACCCATGCTATCCCCACATCAGGGGTCGTAAGAACTCATGCTATGACCACACCAACGGTTCGCGAGGACCCACACCATACCCCACACCAGGAGTTCGCGAGGACCCACGCCATACCCAACATCAGGGGGTTGAGAGGATCCACGCCCCACCCCACACCAGGGGTTCGCGAGGACCCACACCCCACCCCACACCAGGGGCTTATGAGGACCCACGCCCTACTCAACAACAGGGCTCCGCGAGAACACATGCCCCACCCCACACCAGGGGTTCGTGAGGACCCACACCCCACCCCACACCAGGGGTTCGCGAGGACCCACGCCCCACCCCACACCAGGGGTTCGTGAGGACCCACGCCCCACCCCACAATCACCTTGCACGTCTGGTCCGCCTCGCGTATAGCCATAAAAACCCTGAGATACAACCAGCGTGGTCGACCCTGAGCCAAATGCCTGACAGTTTTAGAAGTCAAAAGGATATATAGTGAAAGTAATTAATGCTATATGCTAATGATTATCCAAGGAGAGAGAGAGAGAGAGAGAGAGAGAGAGAGAGAGAGAGAGAGAGAGAGAGAGAGAGAGAGAGAGAGCGTGAATGAGTTTGTGTGTGTGTGTGTGTGTGTGTGTGTGTGTGTGTGTGTGCGCGCGCGCTCTTGAGTGCACTTTTCCTGCAGCCATATATAGCATGTTGGAAGCGACGTATGACGTGTTTTAAGACTATGGGTGTTCCAGACCTTGTCTGTCTAGGTACACATTCCGAACCCTTTCCAAACCAACCCCACTCAACAGTCCATAATAGTTTTAATAGCTGTAGGCAATCTGCTAAACAATTTTCTCTCCCCGTTGTGCCTCCGTTTTCTTTATTGGGGTGGGTGACTCTCATCTTACACTTTCCTCCAGTAGAGGAAGTATCTCCATGTGTTGAATGGACACTGTGCTTCCTAGGACTTTCCCTAGACTAAATCTTAATAATAATCATTTCTCTAGCCTATTATTCAGACACTTCAGCTACAGTGCTTTCAGTCGTTCCCAACTGATCATTCTCACCCACCTAGAAGGACAGTCAAAGCACAAAATAGAATTCTATTCAGGAGAGCATAAGCGCTCTGAAGGGGCGTCAGGATCACCTTCTTTTTTCCTCCTGTTGACTCGTCTGGTACGTCAAATCCAGCCTGTCATCATTCTTTTAAGATAACTGCCGTTGTTCTCATTGTGTTCGCTCAAGGTAAGGTCGTCAACCATCACCACTCTCGAGTCCCAACGTACATAATAGTGTTTGTCAACATTACGTAATGTATTCTTGATATATAAGACATCAAACGTAACCTAAGTGGAATCATAACCTCCATCAGTGGTATCAAAACCTCCGTATAACGCTCAAATCCTCCTATAAGTAAAACGTAACATAACGTGAAGCATCCAAGACTAGTGAAAACAAAAAGAGGATCTCAGGACAACTCACAGTGGTGTTGGATGAGGGCGCCGCGCGAGGCGGTGAGGAGGACGAAGTCAGGTGGTGATTGTATGGGATGAAGGCCGGACGAGGGTCCAGCCTTCCCACCCTAGCTTCTTATCCCAGCCAGAGAGGGGGGGGGGGGGGGTCACCAGGTCTGCGACTGGACAGTCAAATTCCGTTCTGGGAGACGGGAGTCCCTACCAAACAGCACCCCCCCCCCCCCCCTGTGGCTGCTGCTGTCCTGGGAGACGGGAGTCCCTATCTACCAACCCCTCCTATGTGGCTGCTACTGTCCTAGGAGACGGTGGTTCCTCGTACCAGCTCTCCCATGGGGATGATGCTGCCTGCCTGCCCTCCCTCCCTCCCTCAGGGTCCTGGGTAAGAGGCAGGAGTAAGCAAGGCCGTCACGTCGCTGGACCCACCATCTGCTGACATAACTCACTCTGGATATCTTCCAGTCTGTGACACCGCCTAACCCACACTCCACCACGAGTAACCCACACTATTAAATTCAAATGTGGACACACACACACACACACACACACACACACACACGAGCTTCCACAAAGCTGTGGTTAGCGTTGCGACCCACTAATCTAAAAGGCTCGGGTCTCCGTCCCGAACAGGGCAGCCGGTTCACAGCCAACCCAGCTGTTCATCCTTCTAAATGGAGCTGGCCAGTGAATGGGTGCAAGACGCAAGCTTCCGTGTATATTATACAAAGGTTAAAGAATATGGAAAACAGACGGGGGGCAACACCACTGTAAAAGTCTCTTCCCTTAATACACAAACAGTAACCAAATGGTAATTACAGAAGCCATACCATATCATACACACACACACACACACACACACACACACAAACCATCTCGACACCTCCAGTCCAGATATCCGTACAGTAACTCCTTACTTTTTCGAATGATGAAAAAAAAATACCTGTACAGGAAACACACCTGAAGCCACTAGACAACCACCCTCCCGAAGATCCACAGGTGTGGTAAGCCTACTGGGTAAAAGAAGACCACATAAATGCACTCCTTCAACCCCGTCAGCAGTAGACCTCCGGCCTAGAGGCAAACCGGCTCCTCCTCCTTCCCCACCCCCACCAACCACAACTACCCGGCTATAACTATATTAGTAGGCCAGGGACGCCTGTTGTTACTGGCCTGTGTATTGGCCTAGAGACCTCTGGTGTCTATTGTTACCGACCTAGAGACCTCGGGTGTCTGTTGTTACTGGCCTAGAGACCTCGGATGTCTGTTGTTGCTGACCAAGAGACCTCGGGTGTCTGTTGTTACTGGCCTAGAGACCTTGGGTGTCTGTTGCTACTGGCCTGTATACTGAACAAGAGACCATGGATGTGTGTTATTACTAGCCTGCACTGGACAAGAGACCTCAAGAGTAATATTGACACCACCAGTCTGAACCGGTGCAAAAAGCAGCACTCTCGAGCCAATACGAAAGAGAAAACTCTTTATCCAATATGAAAGCAGGACTATAACCACAATGAAAGCTGCACTATAACCACAATGAAAGCTGCACTATAACCACAATGGAAGCTGCACTATAACCACAATGAAAGCTGCACCTCTGCCAATAGGTGGGGTAAGTTAAGGTTTCGTTAGAGCAAGTGAGGTAGTTTTACCCAGTCGATATCTTGACCCAACCACATCCACATAATTTACAACGTTCTTAACTGACTTTCTTCTGCCGTCACGACCTAAAGACTATGCCTTGTTACCTAGCGACACCCCGAGATCGCAAGAGGAGTCTAATCTAACGTCAATCTTTCAGTCTTTGGATGAAGATACGACCGATGATATATATATATATATATATATATATATATATATATATATATATATATAGAGGTACGAAAGAGGATGTATGCAGGTACGATCAAGGATATATATATAGGTACGACCGAGGATATATGTAGGTACAACCGAGGATATATATATATATATATATATAATTCATGAAGAACCTCGGGCGGGTTTAAGTGGAGGAGGCTCGCCTGTGTCGTGGGATGAGTAAAGGATAAGGGTCTTAAGGAGAAAGGTAGCGTCCTTGGGGTCAGGGAGTACAGCCGTCCCTTCTCTACATACCTGCTACTTCACACCCAACACTGACCCTCCCATGGCCTACCCTTCTTGCCTCACGTATCCTCTCTATACGACACCATACACCTGCTGACTCCACACACACACACACACACACACACGTACTCCAACTAACACATACAATTGGTACTCCATATGGTCTGTGTGGATAGTTGATGTGCAAGGGATAGTCTGTGTGAATAGTTGATGTACAGGGGATGGACTGCGTGGATAGTTGATGTGCAGGGGATGGTCTATGACGACACATGAAGTGTACAAGATGGACTGTGCGGATAGATGATGTGCAGGGGATGTACAAGGGAGGGACTTCAGTGAAGATAGCGGATGTGCCGGAGATGCCCGACAATCCAGTCACTCTGCCTACCCAGAAACTCGGGGATGATTGAGAGGAAGGAAGGAAGGAGAGGGAGAGAGAGAGAGAGAGAGAGAGAGAGAGAGAGAGAGAGAGAGAGAGAGATCTTGTCGCAAGATAAACGTGTCCTGATAACCCTGGGTTTCTTTTGCACAGTTAAATCATAAACACCACACCATTGGCCTCCCTCTCCATCGCCGTCTACACCTGCCATTATCGCATGATATCACATCTGCAGCGGTGTTCCGGCAACCCGATGGCCGGCAGTGGGTCACACTTACTACACACGAGAGTACATTTAGTGCCTGTTCATCCTACGTGGCTCAGACGAGACGCAAAGACGCGAGGAAGAGATGGAGGAAGGGAAAAGAATACGACTTTCCCAATGTGGTAACTTAATGAACACGTTAGAATCTCGTACTATCGCGAGAGCGCTGACCTGCAGGACAATATTCTGAGTGATAGATTTTGCCATACTAAATCACTACTTTAAAGGACTAAGAAATACAACAAATATTTACATGAAATATTACATAAATATTACATAATGAGTATATATACATATATATATATATATATATATATATATATATATATATATATATATATATATATATATATATATATATATAAATCATACAAACCTTCAACAGCCAGGATCGAACCCGGGACCCCTGCGCAACAGGCGGGAGAACTACCGCTAAGATATGATCGCCCCTAATAGGGAAACGACTATTCGAATACTATGTACTCGAATACCCTTCGTCTCACGTTGGTGAGCAACGGGGTCTACACCGGTCCTTTCCCATCAGGCTCACACAGCCAGCAAATAGCATTTCATTGGGGGCGATCATAGCCTAGCGGTAGCGCTCCCGCCTGTTGCGCAGGGGTCCCGGGTTCGATCCTGGAGGTTTGTATATTCTATGAAAGTGAGCGATCATATGAACTTTGTTCATATATATATATATGCACTAGTGAACAAAAAAAAATGTAGTCTTATCCCCTACTCACAGTTGTTCAACGTCCAATAGGATTCTTTCTTTTTACCAATAAACTATGGTAGAAAATCTATTGCAAGATAATGAATAAAATACTAAAGAGAAAGTTTTGTGTGTGACGTGGATGGTGACGATTTTCACCAAAGCAACAACTGCTTCACCAGATCTATTCCGGTACATTTTCTTTTTACGATACTCCGAGTCATTACGAACGATGACTGGGCATCAGGTGACTCACTAGATGATGACTGGGCATCAGGTGACTCACTAGACGATGACTGGGCATCAGGTGACTCACTAGACGATGACTGGGGTTCAGTCTTCTGTAAGATCCTCATAAGGTGGCTCATTAGATAACTGGGGTTCAGTCTTTTGAAAGATCCTCATAAGGTGGCTCATTAGATGACTGGGGTTCAGTCTTCTGCAAGATCTTCATCAGGTGACTCACTAGATGATGACTGGGGTTCAGCCTTAAGTAGGATCCTCTGTTGGTGACTACCCCATCAACCACCTGCCTCCTACGACACTGGTCGTCGTCACATTGGTTATGGATCAAGGATAAGAGACCGTCAATAAAACGTCAGATATTAAAACAATTCCCATGTGATTGATTACCTTCAGGAAGGATATATTTACAAGCTCGCTATATATATATATATATATATATATATATATATATATATATATATATATATATATACCTCGCAAACGCGGGAGACAGCGACAAAGTAAAAAAAAAAAAAAAAAAAAAATATATATATATATATATATATATATATATATATATATATATATATAGGAAAGGATCACAATGGAGCGAGTGATCAAGTATATCACTATGAGTCTACGGGGAAATGAAACACGATAAGTTCCCAAGTGCATTTTCGGGTAATAATCACATCATCAGGGGAGATACGAGAAAGAAATATAAGTCAGTTGATATACAACGAAGAGATACATGATAGATATATAACGGTCACTTGATATACAACGAAGAGGATATACACGAAAGATACATAACGGTCAGTTGACATACAACGAAGAGACGTAGCTAGGATGCCATCTGGTAAACAAATCACGAGCTACACGCAGAGTACGAGTGTGTGGAACGAATTGAAGAAGGTGTTCGAAGACATTTCGGTCGGTGGATATATAGCACATAGCATGACGATGATGACCTTACTGAACCTTGGCTGTTCACAGGCCTTATAGCCCAACCAACCAACCTTCATCACACCTGGTCGACTGGTTATGCCAACCAACTCAACCGAACCCAATCTCCCTCACACCTCTACCATTTATCATAATGCATCTTTGAAATTTAAAAAGCATCATGCTTAAAATATTAAGGTCAGTATCACATGTCTTTAGATATAAATCACTGTTACTTATACTGGAAATTCCTTTTCTTTTCTAGGAAATCCTTTACCACGACACTCTCCTCCTCCACCACTTCCTGGAACGGGTGGTGGCGGCGGAGCGCGCCACCCCCACACACCCTACTTTTACCACACTGACCAGGATCTAAGAAATGAAGACATGTTCACCAGGACGTTTTATTCTTTTTTTTTTTTAATGAAATCAATTCACCGTTTTACATCACATCTTAAAAACGATCAAAGTTCTTTTAAAATATTTTAAATTTAATTATCAAAGTTCGGTAGCTTCCTAAGGCTGGCCGTGATGAAAACATTGTTCACAGTTCGCGGAGTTAGGATAGACAATGTCTGAATTACGGGGAGCAAACGTGGCAACGAGGACTGGCCCCACGTACTGTTAAGGACAGCCAACGATAGGAGTATTTATATATATATATATATATATATATATATATATATATATATATATATATATATATATATATACCATAAAAAAATTGTACGATATGTAAGAGGTTGATTATCTTATAAAAGCCTTTCTCCCGCCTTATTCATAGCGCCATAAAACTGCATGTTGCAATTCACGGTGACCCGTGGAGAGGTGTTGACACTGTGACGTCACCGGTGGCGGGACAGTCCGCTCAGAGCTCCTCCTCCCCAAACTCAAGATGTATAAGCCTTTACGAAAAAAAAATCATGAATAGTGAGATAAATCGAGACAATAGGACTTTCATATCTTGAGAACGTACGTGTGTGTGTGTGTCTGTGTGTGTGTGTGTGTGTGTGTGTGTGTGTGTGTGTGTCTACCTAGAGTACGGTAAGGGAGGGAGGATCCCAACTCTTGCATTATGTAATATATGTACCATACAGTATACCGTGCCCCTGAGCAAGCAGGCGACAAAGGCTGGGGCACCAGTGGTAACAAGGCTGGGAACAAAAAGTTGTTTCCTATGCGCTAATCTGCAAAAGCAAGAAGAAAAAAAGAGTCGCATCAGACCGCGCACGGGGCCACGGACTTACATGAGCAGCCAAAATCACACTGCTAAATCAGGTTACTCAGCAGTGAGGCTTAACCTTTCTTAAGCAACACGCGTTCTCCGGCATATATGGCTCGAATGACCTACAGAAATTCAGTTCCGATACACGATTCTAAATGAAGTGGCGGGTGGGGGAGGAGCGTTCTTCTTTACATGTCGGGCGATCGGGGCATGAACGTGCAGGAGGGTGAAAGGCGTGCAAGGGATAGAGTGAACTGGAAAGATGTGGTATACTGGGGCCGACGTGCCGTCAATGGACTGAACTAGGGCATGTGAAGCGGCCGAGGTAAGCTACGGTAAGGCATATAGGGCCTGGTTGCGGATCGGGAGCTGTGGTGTCAGCAAATTACACATGACAAAGAGAGTGGCTGTGAGCGGATGTGACCTTTCTTCGTCCGTTCCCGGCGCTACCTCGCTAAAGCAAGAAACAGGAGAGAGAGAGAGAGAGAGAGAGAGAGAGAGAGAGAGAGAGAGAGAGAGAGAGAGAGAGAGAGAGAGAGAGAGAGAGAGGTATACACACACGTTGAAGTACCAGTCTACTAAACGAATGAAATAGAAACTCCATTGTAGAGAAATCAGATGGGGAAGGAGTCAAACCCTTACAACCTCACGTCATCCTATGTCGCCGTGTCAAGTTTGGTGCCGACTACTCAAGAAGTGTGGAAACGTAACAGAAACAGATTCATATTTGACTATGATGACCAAAGGTGCAGGTTAATTCAGGCAGTGGCAAGTTATCAGTACGCTAACTATAGTCATGGTGTGTGTGTGTGTGTGTGTGTGTGTGTGTGTGTGTGTGTGTGTGTGTGTGTGTGTCAGTGGAAGGAAGAGACACACCAGCGATACTGGTTTACAGTGACTGGCAGGCACTCCTGCAAGCCGTGCGTGACATACGTCCACCTGCAGGTGAAGGTGACCTCGATCATCACGGACCTTGATTCTCTGAGAACCTTTTGCCTCCACCTTGACCTAAGTGACCTTGATTCTCTCACACCTGCTCTCAACTTGACCTCAGTGACTGACTCTATGAGAACCTTTACTTCTAGCAAGTCCTTGAAAAGTTCAGCACGACTGATGTCCCAGTCAGTAATGCAGAGGTGTTTGATTTCTCCTCACCTGAAGAACGACGGAAACCGAAGGATGGTTTCCAAACCCACGTCAAATTGAATCGCAACCCTTCCTTCTCACCCACCTTCTTCTTACTTGTATTCAGAGTACCTATGATTCTCGAATCATTAGAGCCTCATCATAATTCGACATGAAAAGATTGGCTTTGTTAACCTGGATGCTGATAGAGGCATTATAGTATCATTATATATGGAAAGACTGGCTTCAATAACCCGGATGCTGACGTGGGTTAGGACACAAAAAATCAGGCACGAAGCGACTCATAATCAACAAACACATTCCATAATTTCAAGAACCTCTCAATATACCGAAAGGTAACAGGAAGCATCTTTCTTTTTTATGTCCTTTGGTTTTTCTACACAGGTCTCATGCGACACACTGTACAAGATATATATCGTTCGATCAAGATATACTAGTCTTGCAACTCGAGCTTTAGTCTTGCTGAGCAATGCTAACCTAACCAGGAAGCCCAGACTATCATCACTCACGGTGCGGTGTCAGTGCAACTGGAAGGTGTTGGTTGAATGAGGAAACCCGATGTTCCTCCTGGTAATCCTGTCACTCCTGGAAATCCTAAATGTTGCTTCTGGGAATCCTGTGTTACCCCTATAAATTTGGTGAAAATCAAGGAAACCTAGTGGCATTCTGGAAACCTAGTGTAACAGCTAGAAACCATGTACTACTCTGGAAAACCTGTGTTACTCCTGGAAATCCTGTGTTACTCCTGGATAACCTGTGTTACTCCTGGAAAACCTGTGTTACTCCTGGAAAACCTGTGTCACTTCAGGAAATCCGTGATGCTCTTAGAAACTCATTAAAAAAGATGGAAAACAAATGTATACCTAGAGACAGGTGTAACTCCTTCAGAAGTGAATGTATACCTGTAAATCCAGTAACATATTCCAATTTGCAGTGTTACATCAGACAACCTGTTCTCCTCCAGCAGAAAGGCAACCACACACAAGGGTCGTACCATCGTGCGCAAAAAGGTAGTCAAATGCCATTCTTGATGCGTATTACACAATGACAGAGTTTTGTGGACATGAAACAAAACCTGATGAAATCTTTGAAATTACTTGTTTGCTACTGACAAGCGAATAAATCTTTCATCTTATGGAAAAAGTATAATACAGCCATGTTCAACAAGCAACACTCATAAGCCTTGCGTGCAGTTCAGTGTTTCACCCCCCAGATCAAGACTTTGTCCAGATATATTAGTTAGCGATAGGCCGTGGTTAGTGTAAGGGGTTACCGAGAGAATGCTTTTACCAGGCTCCCCTGACCGGTCATCCATTACCACCACTCACTCATCCACCTCACCATTCACCACTTCCTCGTCTTCTCGACCATCTCGTTGACCCATCTTACCCATTCCTAACCTTGCCTCCCCGTTTCCTTCCACAACCTCGCACTTGCTCCACTGGTTCGCCTCTGCTTACATATAAAAAAAAAAACTGTTTGCATCCTTCAGACTGGCAAACCCATTCCTGCAAAAAATCAACCAACATGTGCGGATCGACTGGTCGACCAGACAGTCTGCCAAGCCGCAAACATCAATGTACGCGACCTGGGTTGCGCGGTCTTCAGATCTGCTGGTACCGTTCGTAGCGGGTGTGAACGAGCTGGACCCGCGCCATCTGTGAAGCTGCTCCACTGCCTTCAACCGAGAGCATGAATTCCTAATTACTAATCACTCATGCAAATGTATTTGCCGTTAATGGAACGTGGCGGTGCGGCGAGCCTGCAGCGGTTAAGCTATAGAAGCGACGGTTACTAACGTCACGAACGCTGGTGCCGTCCTGCCATCCGTTCTCCGCAAACCACCACAACCATACAGTCGTCACGCATCATAAGCGCTTAATAACGGTAATTTGCTAATTAACGCAAAACACGCATACATACACAGATACAACAACAGGGAGAAACCACATTCACGAACATATGACGTAAACGTTTGCCAACATATGCATCTCTTAAACTAGATCATGGAAAATTCCTATGGTCCAGTACCTGTTAAGCGAATTAGAACCCTCAGCAAATGGGCGCAAATATCTAAATATCCATATGTCTATATTCAATATATGAATTCCAATAGTAACAATAATGGAATGATAATCTTTGGACTACGTGAGTACTACTTAATAAAAATGATACCAATATCGGTAACAAGCCACAACACATGGCACCGAAAAGCTTTTTCTTTTCAAGACGCAATATATATATATATATATATATATATATATATATATATATATATATATATATATATGATTCGTGGAGATAAGGGAGAAAGGATACTATCCAAGTATCACCTGCGAGTCGTAGTGGAAGGCGACTATGAGTGGCGGGAGCGTGGGTGCTAGAAATCCTACCCTCTGAGGTTGTCATCTGTTCTGGACGCTACCTTCCTCACTCGGGAAATAACGAACAAGTACGATATATATATATATATATATATATATATATATATATATATATATATATATATATATATATATATCGAAGGCTAATCATTACTTTCTAAAGTGGGGGGTACAAATGCTACTTTGTCCTCGGCATTCAAAAACCGGTGGAGTGAGTACATTTACCTCTCCTGACCCATAAAAAGTTGTACCTATGGATGGCCTTGGCAACAATTCACACCTACCACAGCGCAGCCTCACTGTTAAATGGTGGAAAGATATGGATGGAATAACATGATCAACGTGGTAAGTTCCCAAAAGGTACGCAGTAAAAACAAAGCTTACAAAACTTCGTAATATTGGTACTATAACAAACAAAATCCACCGGCCGGCGTCAGTGTTAACCAAGAGTAAAGCCTGGTACATATAGGAGTACCAATCATATAAATAATAACCATCATAACTTATACTCAATAAAATAATGAGACTATCTACAGAATGACTTGTCAGTAAACAGGCTCAAGCAATAGTTTCTCACGCAATCTCATTTCTTCCTTTTTTCAGTACTAGTGTTCTAATGATGATAGCGCCAAAAATCGCAAAGCTTGCCAGGTTCGAAATCGTGGAAAGGTGATGGATCAAAACAAATGGAAGCAGACCATCTCAACCAGCTGAGTCCTTGAAGAAAAAAAAAGCCATATATATCCTCACAATCACGTAATGAATAATTAGATAAAAGGTTTCCGGGTTTTACCTGCAATTCTTAATTGAAATCTAAGTTACTAGTTCCCATGTTTCCCATACTACATGTACGAGCCTAGTTATGCAATTTCAACTTCAACACATTATTCCGTAAAGTTAAGAATGGGATCGTAGGACTAGGTTCCCCCTGTACAGTGTTACCAGATGTATAAGGTATGTCATAAAGATTTAATTCGGTATATATATATATATATATATATATATATATATATATATATATATATATATCTTTTTCTTTCAAACTATTCGCCATTTCCCGCATTAGCAAGGTAGCGTTAAGAACAGAGGACTCGGCCTCTGAGGGAATATCCTCACCTGGCCCCCTTCTCTGTTCCTTCTTTTGGAAAAAAAGAAAAAAAAACGTAGCGGTTATAATGATTCTTCAACTGCAACAAAAATAATACCAATTTAATCACTATGAACAACACTTCTTAGTCAAAAAACAATTAAAACAGACTTCCAGGATGAATAAACATGTTACAGTATGTCTCAACAGAATGATTACGTGTAACGTCTTAATTATATACCATCAGGATGGTGTCAGGGGTGCAAGTTTCCACTAGCTTCGTAAACCGACATGACTTATCGTTAATTAGTTTAAACCTCTTCCTTCCTCTTATATACAATGCACTGCCATACTAAAGGACAAAAACAATGCAACAATAGCAGACAATAAAAACCAAAGACAAAACTGAATAACTAATAATGGTAAATAACCGTAATAATGGTAAGTTAAAAATAGATATCTCCTCCATTGATCTCGTTTTTGTCTGTTAACATTCTCACATTCTTATCTGTTTTAAAACCATACTTAAACATCTCTGTGAGCAGAGCTAAAACGGCACCTCAGACAGAACAATTCAAAGAGAAACATTCTATGCAGTGCACTGAAATGTGATTACAAAAAAGAACACATGAAAGAAAATAATATATATATATATATGTAATGACAATGCATCGTACATTACACTTCTTTCACTATGATAATCGCTTGTAGAAAAATAATTACACTTTATTTCACTTTCTTCATCTGTAGCGGCATGTCAGACGATACAGTCCAATTTCATTTTTAATTTGCTTAAAAGAATTTGGTTTTGAAATAAATATTTGACAAACTTCAGCCGAGTCCTGCAAAAGTCCCGGAAAAATAAATGGCAGCTATAGAACTGTGGTGGTGTGCAGGCCCTCTTACAACAGCCTAGTCTACCATGAACAGCCTGCCGTTCGGTGGGTATTTCAGTATTCTAACCTAACTGTGGTTTGCTTCAGCGACGAATTTTCATAATCATGGGAAGTGTTACATTTCCGGCGGGTCAAGAGGTAAACACTACTAACCGAGTGATGAAAGCTGCAGGTAGTACCTAGACCAAGGTGCCTCACGCACTGGGTATTTGTCGTTGGCTGAGTCACACCACATGTAAAGCGATACTGATGAAACGCGCCGGAAACACGCTGTTCTACACTCGTCTCTGTCTTAATACATCTATTATTATCATTATTATTATTATTATTATTATTATTATTATCATTATCATTATTATTATTATTATTATTATTATTATCAATTACCATTATCATTATACAAGCCCAGGAGCACTTTTACAAAGGGGTCCTGGGGCTATACCCGTGTAACCTCAGGCAGGGGCATTCCTGCAACATACACACACACACACATGAATATATACATATATTTTTGATACCTGATCGCCGTTTCCCTTGTTAGCGTGGTAGCACCAGGAACAGAAGAAGAAAGCTGCATCCGTTCACATCATTCTCTCAAGCTGTCATATGTAATGCACCGAAACCACAGCCCCCTATCAACAGCCTGGTGCCACAAACCTTTCCATGGTTTTGCCCCGGAAGCTTCACATGTCCTGGTACAGTTAACCCGACAATGCAAAATCAGAAGGAAAAACACACAGATTCCTAGTTACTGATCATTTTACAGAAAAAATTATATATCAAATAATTCTTTACTTTTTAGCAGCGTTATGTACATACAGCAAAATACATCACACCCTAATATTAGAATGGTTCAGTTTCCTAGAACAAGATGGTTACAAGAGAAATCTAGTTCTTCGTCAATGTAGTTTTCATTGTTAAAAACACTTTAAACGAAGAATCTGCCTGTTTGCCGAAAAAAGTGAAATATTTCAAACAGATAAAACACCTTTCTCCCATAATGATGATACTGTGACACCCAAGTTCGATGCAGGAGAGAAGGCACCGGTAGTCTGCGTCAAGCGAAAACCCAATAAATATTCCATGGTGTAAATGGTTAGCGTTGCTGACTATAAATCACGTACAGGCCCACCGGGGTTCGAATCTTGAGCGTGCCGTGCTAATCGGCCCACAGCCGATGCAGCTGTTCATCTTTCTGTGTGGGTGATCGATAAATGGGTGTATATATATATATATATATATATATATATATATATATATATATATATATATATATATATATATATATATATATATCATCGTCTAGGTAGGTCGTTTTGATATACAGTTTGAAGTCAATCCATTTTCAATCATCGCCACATGATCATCTATCCAGTCTTCGAACAGTATTCTTTGTTAGAGTTTCCTGTCTTTCTACCTTTTTCTTGGTCTTCGTCTGGAACCCATTCATATGCCGTCTCGGAATCCGTTTAGTAGCCTACTGTTAGACTCTCCGGCCACTTCAGCAATAACTGATCTGGGAAGTTAACGGTATGATAATGAGCTCTTCTCTAAGGACCTCCGGTCCGTTACTTTATGCGTTTCGGTCTTTCTTAATATCTTTCGAATTCCCTGAAAATTCGGTTCCACCACTCCAAATTTTTCTAGGTCAGGTTAGATTAGGTTAAGGTTAGGTTAGAGTAAAATATGACCTAACCTTTCTTGATATTTTTCTCATTTTTCTCATTACTGTTGCGATTAATGTGCTCTTGTTCGTTACAGTCAGCCTACGATTAAAACCCATACGTTAAAATCGGAACGAAAATGCTGTTCTTAAGGTATGGGATCAAGCATTTGTGATAGTCTTTTATTCTACTCTCCATTCCAGTTATGCAATGATTTATATCTCTTTATTGGCGTTAAGTACCACAATCACATTCACTGTGAATATTACAACCATCATAATATTACAAGTAATATAAAATACGAGAGTCCAATTTATGTCTGGGTTTCATATACAGGTTATAAAGTTTTCGCGTGCGAGTCTTGGCTAGGTACAAGTTAACCTGCTATCGTCTGCCCGGCCACGTACGGTAATGAAGACACATCTGGGACCCGTGTGCAATATAAGCGTCCCGGAGCGCGTGTCACACCGCCTAATTTGCAGAGCAGAACACTAAATAGAATTTGTGGACCGTCCCTATCGTGGCTGTCGGCACGACACAGACGTCGACGAAGATGACACCGATTAAAAGATGATCTGTAGCGTCGCTCGCCAGCTTAAGGAGGTCATGACAGTAAAGGATTACTCTGTCGCTATCCAACAGGGTACAGGGGCCATAGGACGACCCTGAGGAGTTAACGCGGAATGACGCACCACCATCCACAGGTTACAAGTCTTACCAGACACCATCCACAGGACAGGGTGCTCTTGGTGAACACACTTGGAACGTGCAGTAAAAGTGTGTGGGGACCCCTCAAGCGGAACTGGCCTGGCGGAATATTAGAAGAAAGTCCTTACAGAGCGAGGATCATGAAGCTGGGAACGAAATTAATGGACCAAGGAGAAGAGGACTGGCAGGATCCTATATATACTGGACGTACACCTGAGGTGTAGAGAGGTAGCTGGTGGCCACACTACTGTTAGTGTGAACGGCCTCCATGTCCAGCTGAAATGGCAGGAATGAATGTACAGCCTCTGTAATGAACAACGACCCTTTAGTTATGGCCAGGTAAAGGACAGCTGCCTTAGCCAGAAATATGAGTAAAAAAAATAAAAAAAAAGCGCTTTCCGTACGATGAATAATCTCAAAATAATACAATCTTACACACGAACCCACTAATGTTTCCCTTGGCCACAGTGCATGAGAAATCTACAGCTTCTCTGCCCTCACGGAACACACACCTAGCTCACTCCCTAGAAAAGACGGGGCAACAAAAATGCAAAATGCCCCCAAATTCTTTTTTGATCACCGCAGATCACACGAGAGAGGCCGCTACAGTTATAAGACCGGTATCCACTTCCCTAAGGAGCGCAACTGGTGCTTTATTATCAGCCAGGAAATAGCAGTTGTGCGACGTTATATGGTGCTGGCGGTTGTTGTGGTTGGTTGTGCTGCTGGTTGTACTTGACGGGGGGAGGCGGGGGAGTGTTGACCACGGCAGCCAGCATGGTACACGGCAGATGACGGGGGTTTCCAGCTAACTGTTCCCTCGTTACCAACAAAACGGAGCCGCGGTTTCAGCCCGAGGACGCAAGAAGGAAAGTAAGTCCGGTAACTAACGGTTCAGAGAAAACGTGAAAACAAAAAATGTGGGACGTTGGCTGGCGTGGGCCTCCTGCTGCTGCTGTTGTGGCGTCACGGACAGCGGTGCGATGGTCCCCCGCTGCCTGCAAGACGGCAGGAGTTCGCGATACCTGCATGACAGTAGGGAGGAGTCCGCCGGACCGCTACAGGACGGAAGGCAAGACTCCGGGACACCTGCAGGACGGGAGGAGTACGGGACCGTTACAGGACTAGGGTCGGGAGACGTCTGGTACACCTGCAGGACGGGAAGAATCCAGGGCACCTGCAAGAGGCGGAGGGACACCTACAGAAAGGAGAGTCCAGGACAGCTACAGTAAGGGAGCAATCCGGGACACCTACAGATGGGAGGAGTGGAGGGGCAAGGATGAACGCGGCTGGTGAGGTGAACGTCCTCCACACACACAAACACCCTCGCTGGCTGGTAGTGTCTGGAGCGGGGCCAAAGGAGTGTCCCTGACCTGCTATAGCCCTAGACGTCCCCACACGAAAACCAATCATCCAGTCACACCGCCGCCTTAAGCCTCCGACCCAGGGAGGAGGAACCTGGCTGCTTTACAGATAAGCCAGGAATTAATGTCCAGTAAGATGAAGTGAGGTATCACCACTGGTTCCGCTTGCATCATAGGACTGTCCACCGGTAAAACCAGTGCCACACCCAGCTTAGAAGACCACTGCATTTCGCAGTAAGTCTGATGACCAATGAACAATCATTGTAAACTTAGCGGCTATTTGGTCTTGCTCTTTTTAATGAATAGTGTAAGCATAGCTATGAGCAACACTTAATAACGTAAGGACAGGTAAATTGTAAAAATCTAAAGCATATCGTACATGAAATACAAAAGGATGTGACACAAAAGTGCATATGCGATATTAAGTAAATGATTACATCAGACAGAATGGTTATATTAATCAAGTGTTGGGAAGAACCACAAGCAACCACCAACACTTGAATCCCTCACAGCTCCCTGACTCAACACACTTCATCCACCCGAATCCCTCACAGCTCCCTGACTCAGCAATCTTCATCCACCCGAATCCCTCTCAGCTCCCTGACTCAGCACTCTGCATCCACCCTAGTCCCTCACGGCTCCCTGACTCAGCATTCTTCATTCACGCGAGTCCCCCACAGCTCCCTGACTCCTCATCCACCTGAGTCCCTCACAGCTCCCTGACTCAGCACCCTACATCCACCCGAGTCGCCCACGGCTCCCTGACTCAGCACTCTTCATTCACCCGAGTTTCCCACAGCTCCCTGACTCAGCATTCTACATCCACCCGAGCCCCGCACAGCTCCCTGACTCAGCACTCTACATCCACCTGAGCGTCGCTCACAGCTCCTTGTCTCTTGACATTGTGCCCTAAAACCAGTGTCAAATCCCAACCTCTCCTCCTTACTAAACTACCAAAAACACGCACACTAACACTCAGGCAGGCATGAATTAACTCCCCCTCCACACATGGGTACTACAGTTATCGACAGGTCTCATTATGGTATGCAAAAGTAGTCCGGCTGCATCGCAAGAGGGAGTGAGACATTCCAGGAAATTCCTATACATAACTTAAGGGTCCCCTGCCCTGGGCTTCCCAAGTCTGGTCGTTGACCCTAAGCAAGGCGGTCATATTAGTGCTGCCGAACACACCTTCGCCAGGGATCACACGGATAGGCTCTAACCAGTGACACCAGGGGTGTCATCAGTTACGACTCGTTACCGCCAGAGACATGACAGATGCCCTAGGCACCTGCTAACGTCCCTGCAGAAGTATGGTGCTGGCTGCCAGTACACCTGCTATCGCTAATCTCAACATATGCTGTGGCACCAATCCATACATTTGCCGTTTGCTGTCCAGGGATCTAACAGCCGGGAAACAGCGATCAAGAGTGAAAATAGTAATAATGAAAATAATAATAATAATAATAATAATAATAATAATAATAATAATAATAATAGTAATAATAATAATGATAATAGTAATAATATAAAATGAATAATATATATATATATATATATATATATATATATATATATATATATATATATATATATATATATATATATATATACCTGCAGTTAGTCTGATGAGTTGCATGTTCACTTACAGAGCAATGACTTCAAGAGCGAGGATACAGCGCAGACACCGTCCGTCCACGGGACAGTTGCTCGGGCAAAACCTTGAATAAAAACCATCTCAAACGTCGCAAAGGTTAAGAAACCTTTCCTCTACATCCGGTCTCTCTCTCTCTCTCTCTCTCTCTCTCTCTCTCTCTCTCTCTCTCTCTCTCTCTCTCTCTCTCTCTCTCTCGTCTATACATGTTTGTAATTTTGTGTGCATGAATACCTATATACTACGGGAAGGGAGTTCTGCACACATGGGAAAACATCTCTTAAATGTTATTTACCAACATCCATCTTGACCTATCACAGACTGTAAACAATTATAGTTTCGTTGACTGATTCCGTATGTATGTAGGTATACGTAAGCACATAATACATCCACTGTATGTGCAACTTGTGTATATACGTTTTCAGTGTGTGTGTGTGTGTGTGTGTGTGTGTGTGTGTGTGTGTGTGTGTGTGTGTGTTGGGACGGTTCTGCCAACAAGTATGTGGCGCCATTTTCAATCACAACACGAACATTAAACAAGAACGTCCATCCAACTCTGGTGTCCGCAGCCCCTCTGCACATCACAGCCTGGCACCGGGCTGTCTCCTGCTTCTGATATACGACACACTCCTTTCCGTTTAAAAACTCATCATCGCGATAAAACCTAATCAATATATTTGTCAACGAAGGGTGCTCCCATCCAACAATTTGCACTTCCTGGTAGAATGGACTTCGGTTCGCTGGCTTTTACAAGGCTGCGTCCTGCCACGGAGGCCAGCGTCACGAATGGTCCACGGCCGGGGGTGAGGGTCGGTCGATCCCGCCACCTGTTACTGCAAGAAGCACCAGGTCCTCCGCGCGCAGCTGCCTCATCGGATGTGCTGCCAGAGCAGCTGCGACAGCGACGTGTCCAATGAGCTTTACGTCGTTTAATACACAGTAAACTTTCGTGGTCCTACAATGAATAATTTCATATATGAATATATGCAGAAGTACATACATAGACTTTATATATATATATATATATATATATATATATATATATATATATATATATATATATATATATATATATATATATATATATATATATATATATATATATAGTTCTGTAGTGTTCTTCATTTTCCCCAATAGCGTCAGACAGTCTAAGGTCCCCACTATACGGACGTCACCTGGGCCAAGTTTTCAGGTGTCAGCGCGATAGTGCAAGAGGACACCATTAAGCCGGATATGGTTGACGGGAGCCGCCTCAGCAACACATGTCGTTGATTGATGACTCCCGGCAAGAGTGTGTGTGTGTGTGTGTGTGTGTGTGTGTCTATGTTTGAGCAAGGTGCAACTCTTCTTTACCGCCGCCTTCACTGACCAAGAGTGTTCAGTTTGCGAAGTGGCATTTCTAACACTGCCACTCCAGGATGCCTAGCTCCGACGACAGGGTACGAATGGTCTGTATTCTAATCTTGCGTCAGGCTGCTCCACTTCAGTAAATTTCTCTCAAGAAGAAACAGGTGTCCATACGAAAGTCACACATATGACACAAGTGCTTAAGTAAATGACACAATCAAATATGTGAATAGGAGTTGTGTGTTAAGAGTTATCTATACAGATAAACGTGAACATCACTTGCCCCTGAACACGTCCCAACAGATAAGGTAGATAAGAGAGAGGAACAGTTAGATATTGAAAACAATGGTCTCTTGACATCCAGTCAACAGAAGCCCTAAAAAGTTACACCCTTCAGGAAAGCACTGCAAGCTTACAAACTCATAGGGAGTTAGATCTCGCTTACTTTCTCTTAAGAATGAACCACACACACACACCACCCAAGGTATCCTAGCCACTATATGGTTAGACCAAGTCACCTTCTCACCGTGAAGGAATGTGACATATATCTATCTATCTATCTATCTATCTATATATATATATATATATATATATATATATATATATATATATATATATATATATATATATACAGTCTGCATCATAAACTGTTTGACGAAAAGATTCGATATCCAATTAACAAACAAAAGGAACTCTTATGATTACGAAACGAGGGAAATCTTCTGCAAGGTGTTCTCGCATACCACACACCACTTTTCCACAGTCTGTAATCTTGCGTAAAGCCGGGCAATTACTTTACGAGCCCTCAGAACCAGAAGTCTGTCAGAAACTTTTGAACTGGAAGATACCATTCAAAAGGTCGGGGTGCTGAAAAAAAAATATATACATATCTCTTGCTAAACCTAAAATAATACGAAATGTCAACGCCACTATATAACTGAAGTGAAATATATATTATCTCTGGTGGCATCGTGCGACCCTTAAACTCGAAGGCACGACGGTACGACTCTTAGCACAACATTGCCACCCTCGAGTAGACAGACAACCCTTTGACACAAGGTTGCCTCCCTTGAGTGTGATAGCCTTGTTAAGGATAGGCCACCATATCCAAGGTCTATTTACAAGAGCCCTTGCAGCCTAGCCTTTAACAGAATACCTGCCGTGCTCAAGAACACAGTGAACCTGTGGAATTCTCTTCCATCTTCCCCTCTTCCTAAACTTTTTTTTTTTACCTTTAAGACTCAGGTCTACAAAGACCCACGGAGCCGTGTTTACTTTCTTGATCTTTTTCTCTTACTTATATTCTCATCCGACATGGACATAATTGCGGGCATGTTTTGCCCGTGTCACGTCGCTTACTTAAAAGGGCTTCAAATGATTAATATAAATGATGACTTGGTAATAAAGAACAAGGAATTCTAGACTTATCAAGAGAGGTGCTGTGACATGAGCCAATTTGTCACGATAAATGGATTTTTTACTTTTTTTAGCGACCGACGACATGGCACAGGCAAATCATGCTCAAATCAAGTACACCTCGAGTGAAAGGAGATGAGAAAGTTGAGAGAAAAGGAATGCAGTAATACAGAACTTATTCTAAGTCTTATTCTCAAGTGTAGATCACTATAACGGGCGGTAGAGTGATGACTATGTTACAGATGTGAGCCAGATGGCTGGACCACACGGCCGAGTGCTGGCTGGGGCTACGGTGCCGGCACTGGCGTGAATGTAGGCGCCAGGTGGTCGGTCGACTCACGCATCAGAGGGTGACTTTCGGTGGAATGAATACCGTATGTAATGAATCACGCTGGGTAAGATCACAAACAAGATGACCAGATTCTAGAGGGTGGACGTAACCTTACGTCACTTTCAGCGGTTCATCTCTACTCACAGGCCTGGCCTCAACAGTTCGGTCTGCGAGACCCAGATGCACATCATCGAGTTCACAGTGCGTCAGGTGGCTGTACTACACACCGGGTGGTCAGCAACAAAATCATTAACATAATCTTTGCCTTACCACAACCCAGGCCTGCACCCATCGACTGTTACTCACAACAATTTTACATATAGGAGCAGCTGTGCACATCCTATTGTGTCAAACTAAAGAAAAAAAAATATCCAGTTTAGGAGCTAGAAATAAATAAAATAAATGCAGTGCAGGGGCTTGGCACAGTACCAAAATCAATCCTTAGATATGGCCGACAGCTAAGGGATCGTAAGATTAAATCAAATAATAGTGACCCATTTTCCATCCAATTAAGTCCCAAGATATAGCCCGGGAAGCTTGCCCAATGGCCTTGAAAAGTTGTCTTGGATATAGGCTTCGTGAGAACAGAAGTCTATGTGCACTGATTCGTCACACCTGTGTCAATGAACGATAACTCAAGGGTACAGTGCAGTGATTCCTGATCATCACTTACCGTAAGCTGTGATGTTGCAGGTGTTCTTGATCCACATGTATGACACCACTCCCGGTGTGTAAACCGTCTCTCAGTAACGCTACGTGAGCGATAAACAATAAGGAGTGTGCTGGGTCGCCACTCGCCGACAGTCTATTTACAAGCCTTACATACTTCCAGAGCATCCTTCGACAGACTGAGAATAATTACATCAGTCAGGATATCATTACAATTTCAGTGCACAAATGATCAAGGCAATGCGTTCTGGCACTGGTTCGTGGCAACAGTATCGAAACAAAATTTGGTATTGTTTACACATTCTCACAGAGAAATATTTTTTTCTTCTGCTCACTTGTTTCGAAATATGTATATGAACATTGTGAAACCAATTCAAATTTATTTTGAGAAAACATTGAGATGATGAATTTGTAGCCCCTATTAAGATACGAATCTGCATGACCAGGAATCACTTACACAAACAGAAGGCATCTATTTACCTACGTCCTTCACATCTCTGCCACTACGAGTAGAATACTTGACGTATCCTAGGCGATGGAGCCATGTAGTTCGCGTATAATACGGAAGGGGCCATGTCGTGGAGCGTACGGGTCCCACATGCCGGATACATGACGTTCAGTACCGTATACGTGAGCCGCTTTCACAGGGCCTCTGGCCAGCAGCGGTGGCGGGGCCGCTCACCCGTGACTTAGCCACAGGATCCCCACGGACGCCACCTTCAATACTCCTTACACCAAACTCGGCCGGTCTAAACGCAAACCACCTCCGCTCCTCAAACCTGCATAATAAGCCCTTACATCCAAAAATTAAGAGCACCCGTAATGTATCTCCGGCCCATTACTCGACCTCAGAAGCAAACGTAAGCAACTTTCTGAATTAGCTGAAAAGTTAGTAAGGCCCTAACGAAACAGAATCCACTGACATTGTAATTAGCTACTGAGGGATTGACTTCTCTTGTAATAATGGAGAGTGTCACCACACGGGCAAACAATCTTACATACATTCTGCTCAGGTCAACAGACCATACTGGAAAATCACATATTTCATGATTTGTTGGAGACAACAGTTAAAATATGCGATATGGATACTCACGGCCGACTGCCGCCGGGTCACAAACGTTTCAGACGAACGCCTCCAGTTGCTAAGCTCTCTCAAGGCTGTCCAGCTACGCCGTCGGAAATTAAATCATTCATTATCAATTCATTAACCTCTTGGGCTCCGTTCTCTCAAGCCTGTCCAGCTACGCAGTCAGAAATCAAATTATTCATTATCAATTAATTTACTTCTAGAGACAGTCATCCCATTAACCCACAAGTCTTCATTCCATTCATGCGCCAAATCCAAATGAAACCCGTGTTTATAGATTTTCTTGTTCAATGTCTAACCCTTAATTACCGTGAGTAAGGTTGGACGAGATCAGAAGTGGAAGGGATTAATGAACACTAACAAGTCCCTAGAGACTGCCTGGCATTGCTCTTAACTTGGTAGATTTGTAACCTGATCCTTTAAGAAAGTGTATGAAGAGTTTCCAAAATGCAAGTAAACCTGCAGATTCGAGTCTCCACTCCTCAGTTTACAAGAGAAAATGAAGAGAATCTGGCTGTAACAAATGGTTGTTTGTGTCAGCAATATATAAACAAAAATACTGACGCTTAGATATCTAAAACAAGAGTTGCCTAAAATCAAAAGGTCTTGCATTTCTAAGATTTTGTATATAAGAAGCCCATAACAGATCTGCCTAGCTTCGTCTTTTCGATGTATATCAACTGACTTATATTTCTCTCGTCTCCCCTGATGATGTGATTATTACACGAAAGTGCACTTGGGAACTTATCATTTTCTCCGTGGACTCACAGGAATATATATATATATATATATATATATATATATATATATATATATATATATATATATATATATATATATACTATCTCAGATATGCGTAATCTACTATTTGCTGATAAGCACGAGTAAAGATGAAACACGATACGCCGATTGCACTCTCGTGGACAATCACTTCGTCAGGAAAGATACATGAACTCTTTAAATCTCCCTGATGATGTGAATATATACGAAAGTGCACTCGTCTTACCGGGTTTCGTTTTTTCTCGTGATATATATATATATATATATATATATATATATATATATATATATATATATATATATATATATATATATATATTCACACATTCGCCATTTCCCGCGTTAGCGAGGTAGCGTTAACAGAGGACTGAGCCTAAAAGGGAAAATCCTCACTTGGCCCCCTTCTCTACCTAGATGTATAAAGATCAATCATTGGGTCGATGAATAATTACAGGACATATGAAACACACACACACACACACACACACACACACACACACATATATATATATATATATATATATATATATATATATATATATATATATATATATATATATATATACACACACACACACACGTTATTCCAGGGACGGGGAATGTACCAAATCATACTCTCTAGTTAGTCTAGTACATACACTACTTACCCATAAATGGCAAATTTCTCATTCCTTAACTCCAAATCACCTTCACTTTTGCAAGTTTACAAAGTAAAGTCTAAAATTCTACTGCACATGAATAATGTCAGGTTATAAACACTGAAGTACCAGTGTCTAAGTAATAATATATGATAAACACCTGAGAAATAATATATAATACAGAATCACCATTGCCAGTCTTGAAAATCTCATAAATAGGCTTACATATGATAAATATATCTTAATCTTGCATCTCGTAACTAATAGTTTCTAATCATTATTTGATTACGTATATTTTGAACAGCAATATAGAAGGACACAGTTTGCAAGTCAGCTTAAAACCACAAAACACAGCATTCTACTTAAATATACTAGCGCTTGTGTACTATCGAGGAAGAGATCAGTCTTAAGTACTATACTCAGCCATATAATTGATTTCATTGTCTTTAATATCTTTAATTACTTTGTACAAAATTATAGAGGAAGTTACTTCTTGTCAAACTGTGAAATTATGTCAATCCCAATACACTATCATACTCTTCATATATTTTCATAACATTCACTGGTTGTTACGTAATCGTCATCGATCTGCGGGCCTGAAAATTTTTTCTTCCACCGGCAGAGTTGAGTGAACTTCTTATGTCTTTTTTTTTATCAACCGAGAGACTAAATCGTATCTGATGAATAAACGTACCTTGCTAATGAATGTCAAAAGGTCTTACTTAATATGACATACCGTCATAGGGTCAAAAGTACGTAAAAAACTTGTTTTCTCGTCTGAGCCTGGAGTGTCTTTTTGTAATTCTCATTTGTGATCCCGTACATCGGTCGCAAACATGGTATCGTCTGCACGTTTCGTAACCCCATCAGCTGATCGGGTGGCATAACCGAACACACTCGGCATTGTAGAATACTATGCGAACTCTGTTCTTAACGTTAACACCAGTTTTTGCTATCTAAGAGCTATCAAGAATAGAACGACGGTATTATCTTGACTTAAAATACCCTGTTCTGATGTTTCCGTACACCATAACAATGACTATACCTGCAGACGACGGTAGCCGGCTACAGTATCTTGTTCCGGGGCCAAGACCTGGCTCAGTTTCCCGGAAAAATATTGACCTTAAAATAACTGCACTTACCATTTGAAAAGCCAATCCTGATATATAACATCCGTGATTAACTCCACAAATAACGTCTCCACTAACTGAACGGGATATATTCCTTGATGAATTCACCAATGTTTGGTTAACGAGAGTATCAAGTAGACGAACAGCGCGGCCCCTCATTGAGCTGGCCATGACTTAAACAGACTCACAGTTACGAATTAACTTTACAGACACGTACTACCACCGAGTACACCAGCGATACACTGGCGAGTGCCGAGCCCGGCGAGGTGACCGCCACAGCGCAGGCGCTCTACCGTTGCCATACACCATTTTCAAAAATTATTTACATCAAATGATCTTATTAGTCTTTAAATCTTGTTAATTGAACTAATTCAAAGTTGATGAATTGGGATTTAGTTTTTCTATAATGTGAAAAGTATTTGAAATATTACATATAGATGACCAGCACTTTTCAGGCTGATGACACTTTTCTTAAGATGCAAGTAGCCGCCCCGCGGTTTCCCTTCATCTACTTCTCATTTTGATTATCATTCATTTTAGTCTATACCTTATTTCAAATATATCATTTGAAATATTGTTGCCATCTTTAGATACCTCGACGTAAAGTTTGGAATTCTAGGGAACTACAGCTATATCTAGATGGTTTCATTCTGTGCTAAAATCATGATTCATTTTATCTCGCCATCCTTCCACAGCGTTAAAAAGAAAAGAGAATTAAGGGATATCTACATATGCCGTGCTCGAGTCAGTTCCTTTATGTATTGAGAGCCGGTTAGTCACCACGCGTTTTTCTTTTCTATGTATTAAAGTTGCAGGTTACATGATATGTGAATATATTCCTGTAAGAAATCCCCAGTCTGGATCCCAGCCAACATAAAGGAAATTGTGGATCAAAGTGTTTCCTATGCGAGGTAAGAATATTCAAAGGAAAGGATATTGAATTTGATAGTGCTCTTACCGAACATTTTTTTTTCTTGTTTATCTGACGGTTTTTCTTCTACCTTTTCGTTAAATCATTATACTCGATTTCACATGCAGCTTACTGGAGTCCTAACTCCAGATATATTGGCATGGCGTACAGGGAATCTATAAATAGGAGATAAGATATATGGGATCAGCGAAAATTATAGTTCTCGTGTTTCCATACTTAAATGCCTTAGTGAAAAGGGAGAGGGGGAATCTATGTTACAGTCGGATTTAGAGTATAGTATTGGATCACTTGAAGGTTTGCCCCTAAAATTTTCAATGCCAAGCTAGAAACCGACATAGCTTATTTTAAATCATTGTGCTAGAAACCTCCATAGCTTACTTTATTTCGCCTATTATGGATAAGGGAACTACATTCTTCTGTTGATCTATAATATTTTCGGGATGCTAATGTTAACTGTACGAAAGTTTTTGTAATATCCACTGTTGATAGAACAAGTGCATATTTTGCTTCATGTTCCTTATTCAAGAAATTTTCTGTCAAGTGTCGTAACCCTGAAGACTTTCGGTACAGTTACAAGCAAATCAAGAAGTGTAAAGTATGGCACAGTTGCTTAGATTGTTGACTGAAAAATTCTACATTGCCGAACAGGCATTAGATAGATTAATACGAAATGTGCTCCTTCAAAGTAAGTCTTAGTTTGGAACTCATAAAGAAATGATTATCTAATGTATTAGCGTGGAAACTTTTCTCAAAGCTTAGACTACCGACAGTAAAGCGAGGGCATTCTGGTTGGTCATGTTATTGCAATATCGCGGAAGTAAGTTAAGTGGATGAGTTTAATGTTTTAACCATGAAGAGAATTTTATGTATGGAATTCATGGAAAATCATATCGATAGAATTGTGGTACCAGATGTAACTTCGGTCGTTACTAGTTTAGCTCCGCATCGTCTTTTTATTGTTTGTTGACCCCATTTATGTAAGACTAATATCAGGAAAGTTTGGACGTTTTCTATAATTCACTTCTAAATGGGAAGTTTATATTTGAATTGTTTTAATAAGATTATTCAGTTTCTCGTAAAGTATGCAGGACTATTAGGTAAAGAGAAATATTGGGCTGAATATCCATATGAAATCTTTAACACTGCATCGCAAGTCAAGTCTACACTGTCGTAGGAGTAATGTAATCTAATTAAATCTAACATAACTATGAAGTGACACAACTAAACTTTACCTACTGAGGTAAAATGTCAGCATAAGAAGCACCAAAACAAAATTTAGTAGATTTGCGTGAATCATGACAATGGAGTCTCGATTTAGTAAGTGATTTACTGTAAGAAAGCATAATTTCCATCGTTATTATTTCTATAGAATAATTAATTGCAATAGTGCCGGAAATGTACATTCGTGTATTTCATTATGTGTATAATTTAACCGCATCTAAAGATTTCAATCGATAGATACCAATGAATAGTAATCCTTTCTATTATTTGATGGTTACAAATATATATAGAGATAACTGACAAATGATTATTGTATTTTAATCTTAGTATGATTAAAGTTTATTATGTTTATTGTTCTCTTTTCATAACACAGATCTTTGTGTTTAGAGAATAGAGAATATTTATGAATGGTATAATGGATGAATGTAGGGTAGTATATCCATTGATGGATGCAGGTGTTGATAGCTTATGATGAAAGATAGATTCCGTACACTCTAGTGTTGAAGTAGAGGATGGAATTTTAAATTGTGGAGTAAAAGCATTTCATATCAATAGTTGAGTGTAAAGAATCCATCAGAAGTTTTGTCAGCTACAAAATTAATATGGCCAAAGATAGGATATGGTGTGATCTGTGCTGTAGTTGGTTAATTTAAGTTAGTTTTAGTTTGATTAATCAATTAATCAATTTGTATGGTTAAGATGAAATTAATGTATATGGAAACAACCTTTTGTGTCAACTGACTCCTGCATGAAATTACAGCACAAGTAATAAGTCATCTTTAGCAATGCTGTAACATTAGTACAGTCTTTTCAGTGAACTTTTCAACCCAGAGGAGTCCATCATATCCCCGCTGCTCGAAGTAGTGCAGCCTTGGGCTGCAGGAACCTCTAGAAAGGATGTCATGTTTAATGCCTGGACCCTTTATTAGAGAGTGGTCCTGGGACAGTTATGAATAAAAGACTTTTTCCTATTAGTTTAAGTAATCAGTTGTGAAATGTTAGAAAGATATTGTATTTTGAAAGATAGCCTCACATAATTACATGCTATGTTCTGCCTTTTGTGTGTGTGTGTGTGTAAAGTCTTATATTAAAGCAAACAGTTCTTTTTTAATAAGTTTAGCTGACAGAGGTAGGACCTGCATTTAACACTGATGAATATTGTGATTTTAGGTAATTTTTATTGAGCTTGTAGAGATTTTGGATATTTTCATGTTACATGTTATAGAAAATGTAGGTTATTGCATTTATGGAATTACTTGTACTTATGAGATTGAAATATGTTACTTTTAAATTATGGTGTTTTGCATGAAGTTCAAACTATTTAGAGTATTCAAGTTACTAAGTTTATTGTTTTATACTTTTGAAGGTCCTCATCCAAGACTAGCTGTGGCAGTAGGCGATCCGATTCCTCAGCAGCACTACCCAACCAGTCAACCCAATGCTTTGGAAGATCTGACAGATAATGGGATTCTATGGGCTGTGCAAAAGAGTCGAAGAAGTCGAGAAAAGAGACACATGAGGAAGTTTGGGTCACAAAATGGGCATAAGAAAATGCTACCATTACTTAAACTTTTGACCTGCGTTGACTGTGGTCATGTCCATGAGCCTGGCCGATTATGCCGTAAGCCATTGTCTCTAGTATATAGTAATATTAAAGAGTTGATATGATAACAAATTTTTTGATCATATCATCTCTTAAGTTTTTGAATTTATACTTATGCAGCTTCAGTGCTGCAACCTTTAGTAATGATGGACTCCTTTGGATTGAGTTCCTCTGTGAGATTGTATTCTTTTTCATTCTCTAATGATAGTACAACCCTGCTAGAGGAAAATTTTTACTCCTTGTTTAACTATATACAAGTAGATTGCACCACATCATCATCTCATATGAAAAAGAAACTGAAAGACTATCAACTTCAACACTCAGTTTTTGCAGCCACCCTCCTTCTTCCACTCAGGCCACCTCACAACCATCCTCCCACATTCCTGCACAAATAGAATTCTTCCTGCCACACTCATCAGAAACCCATGTTCACATATCCTCTAATCCCTCTTAAACACCATATGTGCAAAATTATTCACTCTTGTAATGACAAGTAAAACACTGAACAGCACCCTCCAGGTCCATTTACGAACCGTATTCCATGTGACATACACTCACCTGACACTACACCTTATAGACATATATGAGTTACTCTTTCACATCTGTGGTCTGGACACTACCTGTCTCGTAAATATGATAAACAGTGATGCAACATCATGTAGCTAATTGCCTTTATGGAATTATTTGTACTTTGATAATTGAGTAAAGCATATGAGATTGAAATATGTTAAATTTTAATTACAGTGTTGTGCATGAAGTTGAAACTATTTAGATTATTCAAATTACTAAGTCTCCAAAACATTATTACAATACATTTATTCATATAACTCAATTTCCTCCTTTCATACTCTGTTCCATCCTCAGACCTTCAGCAGTTTCTCTCTTCAGTCTGCCACCAGAGCTGTGTCATTTGCAGACAGGTGACTCACATCTTAGGGTCTCTCACCCACAATAGACTGCAGACCTGCCTATTTCTCTAAAACCCTCACATTTACAGGCTTTTTCTTTACGTTGTCCATAAATAGATTCAATATCCTTGTGACACCACCAGAACCTTGCTGCAGACCCATTTTCACATGTAACAACTCATCCTCCATCTTCCTACTCACTTGCATGCCTTACTGCCTAGATAAAAGGTCTTCACTGTTTCAAGTAGCTTTCCTCCCTAATCTTCCTCAGAACATATCTGTCAACCCTGAAATTTCTACTTAGATAATCTTTGTAGGTATATAGGCATAAGTTGTAGTATTGCATCGTTAAGTTATTGTAGATCATGGTAAAACTGTGTGTCTGTGCAGAGAGAGCATTAGTTAGTAAAGAAAAAAAGGTTCACTGAGATTATGCACAACAGGCTCACATGTTCTTATGATGCCCTGCATCCCAGACTGAGGTCAGGAACTAACTAATCTTAAACTCAGTCTGATTGTTCCTTACTTCAGTGAATTGAATTTTCGATGTAACAGCGTTTCATTAAAAGATATTCCTTAGATCCCAAACTCAGTATGGTAGGATTCAAGGGCTTATTAGAAGCTGAATTCCAATACATTGAAAATCCATTAGGGTGGAGTTTTATTGTATTTATAATCCTTTCATAAATAGCAGAAGGCCTTTTGGTTAAACATTTTATTCTTCATTGTGCCATTTACTCCTCCCATCCTTCCTTATTTAGTGATAGTAGTGACTACTACTTTGCACCTTTGTCTGTAAAGAAAGGAATGAAGTAGAAATCATTCTATATCAGATTGTCATGCTCCATTAGACCTATTTTTTTACTTATTTTTCACCGTAATATCATATACCCCTTCCACCCTGCCATTTACTACTCCCATCCATATTCATTGATAACAGTTACTACTACTTTGTACCTTTATCTGTCTGTAAAGAAAGGTACTTAGTAGAAATCTTTCTTTATCAGATTGACTTGCTCCTTTAGACTTGTTTTTGTAGTTATTTTTTTGTCGTAATATCATTTACCCCTTCCATCCTTATTCAGTGATTTGAGAGACTATATGCTTTGTACTTATGACTCTCTGTACAAAGATGAAAGGTAAAACTTATTAGCCAGTCAGTAGTTAGAATTACTTTATTCTTGTGTACTTTTTTGTTTGTTTAGGAAAAGTTACAGAGGATTAAATTATTTTTATTCATCAGTCACTGTACTTAGCTATCTCACAGGCTTTTTGAGATTTCACACATATTGCTAAAGGTAATGATACTACTCCGAACTCTCTTCCTCTGTACCTCATATGACATTATCCACCAACTGTGAAGTAAACTTTTCCTTTAATGTATTTTAGGCATTATTTTTATGGTGAGCATACAGCCATCCCTTTTCCTCTGTACCCCAAATTACAAGATCCACCAATTGTGGAGAAAGCCTCTTCTGTTAAGGATATTGTCTTGGTGATTTTAAGGGTGAGCATACAGCTCTGATGTACTTGAATTGATAAAACTTAAACCCTACGTACATTTCTCCATCATAATGAACTAAAGTTTCTTATTATATCAACAGCTAACTGTTATAGTAAGAACAAAGAAGTAACCGAAGTTATGCAGACAGCCATGAACTCCTTTCATGGACTCAACCCAATTGAACATGAAGTCTTGCCAGTCTTCCAAGGAGAGAAAGTTGAAGCAGAAAATGGATTTTTTCAGGTAATATTTATCATATGGCAAATTAGGAAGCATACAGTTGAAGCCAAAGTTTTCCTTATGAGTCTCCCCTTTCTCCTCGTTCCTCCCCACTTCTGACATATATCTCCTTTTTGTCAACCTCTCCACTCTCATTCTCTTCAATCATCCAATCCATTCCAGCATACCTTTTCAGGTCTTTCAACTACACTCTTATTACAACCACTCATATCTCTTACCATATCTTATCTTAATTGATCAATCTTCCTTACACCACATATCTTCCTCAAACAATTTCCAACACATTTACTCTCTTCCACACCTTTTTCATGTAGAGCCCATGCCTCTCATTCATAGAACACCATTGGACAACCATACTGTACCTTCAAACATGCCCATCTTCACCCTTCCAAATCATAACCTCTTTCTCCACACATTCCTCCATGATCCCAGGACCTACATTCCCCTCACCCACCTTGTGATTCGCTTCACTTCCTCCAAGGTTTCTCCATTCAGACTCTCACCTCATCTTACGTGCCTCTTTAGTGCTAAGCCTAATAACTATGTTTTTTTTACATTGCTCCATCTTTCTCCTTTCACATATTATCCCAAACTCAGTAGCCCATGTCATCTGCTAAAAGTAACTAACTCATCTCCCAAGCACCTAGCCAAACCTACTAGACTGCTGACCTACACGTCTACCTAAAACCCTCACATTCACATCCCACACCATTCCATTTATTAATATTGAATATCCTTGGTGACATCACACACCCCTGCTGCAGACCCACCTTTACCTCTACCTACTCCAAACACATGCCTTACTCCTTTGATTAATACTCCACGCTGCTTCAAATAGTTTATCTTCCATCCCATATATTCAAAACACCTACAAAGCATCCATCAGCCATCCTATATGCTCTTTCCAAATCCATGAATGCCCATACAAATTCTTCTCTTTCTCTAAGTATTTCTCTCACATTCTTCAGTACAAACTTCTGATTCACACAGTCCTTTTCTACTCCTGAAAGCACATTAGGTTTCCCCAGAATTTGATATTTTCTGCAAATTTCTAACAGGCTTTCATTGTAGACTTGCAAACATGCATAGATGTAGTAAGGTTTTTCAGTCATAATACCTTTGATAATGATTTTTTGGGCTAGATTATAGGAAGTTCTTATTACACAAGCACTGGAAACTCACATAGAATCATTCCATCTTCTTATGATCACCATGTAACAAATTTCAACTTTACATTCATCATTCTTGATATGCCCTGCAAGTGAGAACTACTTAACTCGGAACTATTACATGTGATATGCCATGATAAATATATCTTCAAAATTAATATCATTCTGAAATGGATAAACTTATTTTGGCCTGCAAGACCAATCTGCAAATGGCTGTACATGGTATGTGAATGCTAGATCTTTGTTTACTGGGATACAAAACTAAATTTGATTTAGCAAATGTTATGGGAGATTAATCACATCTTTCTGCTTTGTCGTCATTGTAAAATACATGACTAAAAAATTCTAAAGATATGATATTTGTTTAACAGTATTTATCACTAAAGGGAAAGAGCACTGGTACATCATAGTTGTCATGAAATCAAACAAACAAGCCAAGTTCATATATTTCGTTTGCAATAAAAAATAGCCAGTATTCTTTTCCTTGGGTAATCAAATAATTAAAGATGGTACTTAGATTTTTTTTATTTGTCATGTATTTCATAATCATGTTAGAGGAAAATGATTTTTTATTCATATCCCATTAGCAGGAATATATCATGGCTTGTAAACACAGGCTTCTTTTCCAAGTCCCCACAGTGGTACAGGTCATCCTGCTTCATGTATGGTGAAGAAGTAAGTTTATCCATATCAATATATGATATTAGTATTAACTGGTTTGTTGTTACAATACTTGTGTGAAAATTTGTATTTCTCACAGGGTGAACTTGAATGGCTGGAATGTGATTTTTAAATGATTTTGCCTGAGTTTCATGTTTAAAGTCATCATGGAATTGACTGATTACTCTTCCTTTGATGTTAAAAGTACCATTATCTTATGGTTTGATAAAGCTTCAGGTATGCCCAACTTCTTGGATTCAGTTAAGTTCGTTTGTATGTCTGGAGGCTTTACATTTTCAGCAAATTTGTACATTGTAGTGTTCACATATCCATGCCTCTGGATTTAATGTAAATATCCAACATGGTGTGTCAGTCCCATGCTCCCATCCATATGTTGCATGAGACCAAAGATTTCAAAGATTTTTTTTTTTGTAAAACTGCTTCTTAACCCTGCAAGAATGGGTAAGAAGTTCCCAGCATTTACTAGTTGTGTCAGTTACATGAAAAACAGAAAAACTGTTTTAATGTAGAATTGATATATTAATACATTATATGATAATGGATGAAGTCATGGTGATATTGATAAAGTGATTGATTTTGTCAAATGATAATAATCTTAGATATATTCAGGTTACACACAGAACAGTTTATGTGAGAAAATGTTTTCAAAAATGTTCACCAGGAACATATACCATTTTATAACATTATGTCATTTGTAAAGTTTGCTTTGTTTAGTTTCATCTTGAGTAACTAAAACTTTTAGGAACTTTCTTGTACTCTGAATGATGAGTCCCTATGCACAGGACATGAAGTCTCAGTTAGGCAAGGTTTTCTTGTGTTCTTTTGACTGTTAAGTGTTTTCCTTACTTTTTTCAAAAACCTAAATTTTCCCTGATCAGCATAACCCTTACAAATAGTTTGGTTAGTGTTTCACAGGTTCGAATGCTTTTTAAAAGTGTTTCCATTATTTTGATAGTCCTCTACATCTTCCCAGATTTATAACTCACTTCATTCTCCATGGTTCTTTCAGTTGCCACGTCCACTCCCAGTCACCTAAATCACTCCATTTCCTCCAGGCCCTCCCCATTCAGACATGCACACAAACCATACTTTCTCATCCCCTTATTATATTTCATCACCTTGCTTTTGTTTTCATCTACTTATCTTTCTCCTTTCAGACAAACTTCCCAAGTCTTGTCACTGGCTTTGAAATTTCTCGTTGAAGTCTGTCACCAGAGCGATATCATTTGCAAGTAGCAGTTAATTGACTTTCCATATCTCCCAGCCTCCCAATATAACCATACACTTTCCACATGCTTCGACTTTTGTTTCCACTCCCCTCACCATTCTGTCCATGACTGGATTGAATAGCTACAATAACATCATCATGATCCATACCATCCTTCACTGGGAACCATTCAACTTCTTCCATTTCTGCTTGCACACATGCCATCCTCTCCTGGTATAGACTTCACAAAGCATTTCGTAACTTTCAGTTTATGCCGCTCATATGAAACACCTTCTGTAAGACCTCTCTGTCAGCCTCATCGTATGCTTCCTCCAGATCCATAGATATCTTGAGAAAGACCATTGCTTATCTAGCATTAATGACCTTCTTAGGTGTATGTTTTGTGCAGTATGTTTATGACTGTTTTGTTTTAATCATATTTAAAACCTGACATTGAAAGCAGAATTAGCCTTCTTGATGTTCAAATCAGTGATTAAGATAGCACCTCTTTGTAGAAAGCCTCCCAATGCTGGCTGGAGTCTGGGACCTAAATGCAACCAGTGAATGCCCATACTGCTACAGAGTGAATATTAAAAGGTCCTTCATTAAAGGAGCCTTATGAACTGCTTAGACTGGAAGACTCTCCATGATGAACTTCAGCAACTGCAGTAGATATAAGTTAACAAAGGATACAACTCCAGTGCAAATAGCCTTGATGACATTACAGTAAAGCATTAGTTTCACAACAGAATGTCTCCTGTCTACAAAGCATAGGAGCAGGTACTTCGGTAGATTGAGAAAGTCTTTTTTGTTAACAATATAAGTATAATAAAACTGATCATGTTACAATAACGCCGTGATCAGCATCGTGATTATGGAAAACAACATTAATCAGGACCGCTGCTCAGTCAAGATAAGTGCAGATATCTACACATTTGAAGATTGTAAACTTCACCACATGGATTGCATTGATGTCATCACCACCTCTTTAGTAGATCACATATGCTGCTGACAGAGGGTGCTCACAAGCAGCATATGCTCCAGCATCACTCAAGAAATCTAACCAATTGCAACTGAACAAGCAACACCAAAATCATGAAATCCAGTCATGACAAAAGAAAACTAATGATCATAGAAGTCCTCATGATTTAAGAGTTATGGCCTGCCATAGTCTTCTAATCAAGTACAGATAGAGCAGGGAGGTGTCACTCACCTTACAGTCACCATTACCTGGGCTTGCTATGTCTCGTCCTCTCCACAGAAAGGAAGAGTAACTCTTTGTTTCATTCATAATCCAACAATGGTGATGTAGATATCTCTAAACTTTGTAAAGGATCAGAAGCTGACATGATTTTACTTAAAGATACGATGATTCCCAGTATAATGTGATAATTTTATCCGTTCATTGTTTTTAACTTTTAAGATAAAGTGAATTTAGGAGAATTGACTTTGTCTCCCATTAAAGATTAACCCATAGAATGCTCCCATAATCTTGTGACAAATCTCAAAGCCATGTTCCCATCATCACATGATGAACCAAAGCTTCTCACTTATGTTTAAAATCCCAGGTGATGTTTGTTTTTATGAGTTATCCATATCTGTTGCTAACTGCATGCTGCCACAGCTGGAAAGATATCTTGCATCTCAGTCAATCACAGGATATGTCACAGAAAGTTTATACCTGTATATGTCATCTGGATGGGAAGGGACATGTTAGTACTCTGTATTGTAGTTAATAAGAATTTATGGTGAATATAAAGTTGTTTGTTCACATATTTATGTACAAACTTACTTTTTAGATAACAAAGAAACTCATAATGATATATGTTAACAGTATGTATATGTAAAAGATTTGTAAAAAAAAAATGTGTGTGTGTGTGTAGGATGAAATCATGTCTTTAAGTCACAAAATATGTAATATGATTAGTTGTGTATAGAATGAAATCACACCTACAAACAAACTTAACTATCACATACGTAGACAAGGAGTGTCCATAAATAGTGCCAGCATTGGCCCTTCCCTATTCACTCGTTACCTTCGTACATCAACTTAGAGGAAAGTATGCTACTTTACCTTGTTTTTTTCTTCATTAGAGTATGAAACATATTCTATAAGGAAGAGGATTTTTTTAAGGGATTGGATTACAAGTGCAATACTGCTTTTTGAGAGTTAAGCAACCATGAGAACTATTAAGTAAATAACTAGGAAGCTCGGTAATGTTAAATATGGTCTAGTCTTAAACAAGATGTGTATAAGAGAACATAGTGCCCAAGTATAGAAATATATTATTATTATTATACAACCCTAGGAAACCTTTCATGGGGCATCTACTTGTTCGCCCCCACACGACAACAGGGATATTATGGACTCTCTTAGAGTAAGGTCTTTGACAAGATTGTATTCTCTTCATCTGATGGTGATGATACAGCCTTGCCAGAGGTTTCGTTTCATTCACAGTGTAGCCACCCTCAGTTTGAGTCTGATAACACACACTAGAGATATGTATGGGTATTGGTAAGAAAGAATGCTACCCACATATTTTCTGCATCTCACAGGTGTAAGAAAGTTTGAGGTTTGGGGCTTGGAAGTTTTTCCCTCTTGTATTATATTGAATGTAAGAATATAAGAAGGTGCCAAACAAGGATTTAGTCTCAGAGGCTCTGTCAGTTGTTGCTGAAGCTATCATACTAAGATGAATAGGTGTAAAAGGATTTTTTTTTACACGTTGATTGCTGTTTCCTTTGTTAGCAAGGTAGTGCTAGGAACAGAAGAAGAAAGGCCTCATTCACTTTTATCCATTCTTTAGCTATCATTTGTAATGCACCAAAAACTGCACCTCCCTATCCACAGCCAGGCTCCACAGACCTTGCCATTGTTTACCCTGGTTGCTTCACATGCCCTAGTTCAGTCCATTGACAGCATGTTGATCCCTGTATACCACATTATTCCAGTTCACTCTGTCTTATGCATGACTTTCACATTTCTGCATGTTCATGCCCCAGTAGCTTAAAATCTTTTGCGCTGCATCCTTCCAATTCTAGTTTGGTCTCACCATTCTCCTTGCTTCTTTCTGACACATTTATCATCCCGTCCTCCCCGATTTTCAAACTTTCTAGCTCACTGTCTTCAGCTCTCTCATCCACATTCTTTTAATTACTACACCTCTCTTACCCTTACCTTGCCTGTTCAAAATATACTTACTGTAAGTCAAAGAAATATACTTACTGTACATGTATATACAATAATATTTTTTATGTATATGAGTGTTTATAATCTCTGGGGATAGGGGAGAAAGAATACTTCCCACAAATTTCCTGCATGTTGTGGAAGGTGACTAAAAGAGATGGGAGTGAGGGGCTGGAAATCCTCCCCTCCAGTTTTTACTTTTCCATTAGAAGAAACAGAGAAGGGGGCCAAGTAAGTATCTTCCCTCCAAGGCTTAGTCCTCTATTCTTGACACTACCTCGTTAATGTGGGAAATGGCAAATTTGTATAAAAAAGAATGTGTATAAGTAGGTGTCATCAGACTCCATCTGCAAGAGGTTACATTGAAAGTGAAAAGTCACCTGTAGCGAGGCTTTATCATTGGAAGTAAATGCTTGTCAGAGAACTTTTCACTCCAAAGGAGTCTACATATCCTTACTTCTGAAAGTAGTAAACCCTTGGGCTGTAGGGGCCTTTAGAAAGGTCTTGGGTAACACCAGGACTCTTTCATAGAAATTGGTGCTAGGGTAATTATAAATGAGTAGATATATGAATAGATGTGATGATGATACTGAGAATTGATTTTTCAGGGAAAACGTATTGTTGAGGTCCCAAGAGAACGCCCAAAGTGGTTTTCTCGTAGGCTCACCCTGAAGTCTAATGTCACAACTTCCACTGCCTCTACAATAGCGAAGCCTACAAATTTAGCTTAACCAGCTACTGCACTTATTTAACATTTTGTAAAAGATTTGCCATGTGGTCTTATAAAATCAGTAAAAGTACCTAGAATTATTTGCTGTCATGATATGCATCTATCCTGTTCTACTAGATATTATATACAGATAATAGAAACTTGAAAACCACCCAAATTATTTTGAAATTTTTCATGAATATACAAGAACATGAGTGTTATGACTCCTTTCATAGATTTATAATAAAGATTACTAATAGATTCTGCATTCGTGAAGATCTGAGCAATTCCTGGCAACATACATAAGATTTCTTTAGAAAATTTACCTCTTATCTTTGGGTAAGGCCTGCTGAAATTGAAGTGATCTGCAGTGTTAGAACTTCATTACTTTTACTACCGTTAGTAATGGTAGTAATGTTTAAAGAAGATTATGCAAATGGGATATGAATCATATGATTTTACCAGTGTTGTGTTAGACAACTAAGTATTTGCTAACTTATTTCCTGCACCAGGAGTCCCTTCCATCCCAAGTGTGTATGAATTACCTGGGGATAAGGGAGAAACAATACTGCCAGCATATCTCCTGCATCTCATAGAAGGAGACTGAAGGATGGGAGCTGATAATCCTTCCCCCTTGTATTTCTTTCCAAAAGAAGGAACAGAGGGAGGAGTCAAGTGAGGATTTTCTTCCAGGGTTCAGTTATTTATTCCCAGTACTCTCTCTTTTTGGAAGGAAATAGTAATCATGTATGAAAGAAAATATAAGAATATGAATTCCTGTTAGGCAGTGATTGTAATTATGATTTTCTTTATACCTGGGATTGATGGAAATTTTCTCTTCCATTGTTAATTGATGTTCACATTTGAATCATTGTCATTAAATTAAAAAAAGGGTGCAGTCAAAGGGTAGCAGGTACCACCATTTGGGATATAACATACTTGTTTATTTGTAGAGAATCAAAAAATGATAGCTGTTGAATTGTGTTTATACATCATTTTCTATGCTAGATAGCCAAACTCAAAGCATTATTCTTGGAAGAAATTACATGAAAATCAATGACTACCAATGTGTATATACCAGCTATTGAATTGTGTTTATACATAACATTTTCTTTACAAGATAGCCAAACTAAAGCATCATTCTTGGAAGGAATTACATGAAAAACAATAACTCTACCAATGTGTATATACCAGAGTGTGAATTGCAATGAAAAATTTGCTTATTTGGCAGTGAAAATATTGACATCCTTTGAAAGAATGAGACAAATTAGTGTACATAACATATGTAGCGAGACTGATTTGTGCAGACAGAAAACAAGGTTTCTATGAAAAAATACACTTCATTCCAAAAGAACTTCATTAATTTGGAAATATGCTTCAGATATAACAAAAACTTTTTAACTCACCCTGAGGTTACTGAAAACATTTCATATGATTATCATACTCTGAAGGTTCCTGCATTGAACACTTTAGAGAAGAAAGCTGACAATTGATTTACACTTCCTAATACTTGGAGGTAAATAAAGTGCGTAAGACAAGGGAGCAAATGGGAACTTCAGTGAAGGGCGCAAATGGGGAGGTGATAACAAGTAGTGGTGATGTGAGAAGGAGATGGAGTGAGTATTTTGAAGGTTTGTTGAATGTGGCAGATATAGGGTGTTTTGGTCGAGGTGGTGTGCAAAGTGAGAGGGTTAGGGAAAATGATTTGGTAAACAGAGAAGAGGTAGTGAAAGCTTTGCGGAAGATGAAAGCCGGCAAGGCAGCAGGTTTGGATGGTATTGCAGTGGAATTTATTAAAAAAGGGGGTGACTGTATTGTTGACTGGTTGGTAAGGTTATTTAATGTATGTATGACTCATGGTGAGGTGCCTGAGGATTGGCGGAATGCGTGCATAGTGCCATTGTACAAAGGCAAAGGGGATAAGAGTGAGTGCTCAAATTACAGAGGTATAAGTTTGTTGAGTATTCCTGGTAAATTATATGGGAGGGTATTGATTGAGAGGGTGAAGGCATGTACAGAGCATCAGATTGGGGAAGAGCAGTGTGGTTTCAGAAGTGGTAGAGGATGTGTGGATCAGGTGTTTGCTTTGAAGAATGTATGTGAGAAATACTTAGAAAAGCAAATGGATTTGTATGTAGCATTTATGGATCTGGAGAAGGCATATGATAGAGTTGATAGAGATGCTCTGTGGAAGGTATTAAGAATATATGGTGTGGGAGGAAAGTTGTTAGAAGCAGTGAAAAGTTTTTATCGAGGATGTAAGGCATGTGTACGTGTAGGAAGAGAGGAAAGTGATTGGTTCTCAGTGAATGTAGGTTTGCGGCAGGGGTGTGTGATGTCTCCATGGTTGTTTAATTTGTTTATGGATGGGGTTGTTAGGGAGGTGAATGCAAGAGTCCTGGAAAGAGGGGCAAGTATGAAGTCTGTTGGGGATGAGAGAGCTTGGGAAGTGAGTCAGTTGTTGTTCGCTGATGATACAGCGCTGGTGGCTGATTCATGTGAGAAACTGCAGAAGCTGGTGACTGAGTTTGGTAAAGTGTGTGGAAGAAGAAAGTTAGAGTAAATGTGAATAAGAGCAAGGTTATTAGGTACAGTAGGGTTGAGGGTCAAGTCAATTGGGAGGTGAGTTTGAATGGAGAAAAACTGGAGGAAGTGAAGTGTTTTAGATATCTGGGAGTGGATCTGGCAGCGGATGGAACCATGGAAGCGGAAGTGGATCATAGGGTGGGGGAGGGGGCAAAAATTCTGGGGGCCTTGAAGAATGTGTGGAAGTCGAGAACATTATCTCGGAAAGCAAAAATGGGTATGTTTGAAGGAATAGTGGTTCCAACAATGTTGTATGGTTGCGAGGCGTGGGCTATGGATAGAGTTGTGCGCAGGAGGATGGATGTGCTGGAAATGAGATGTTTGAGGACAATGTGTGTTGTGAGGTGGTTTGATCGAGTGAGTAACGTAAGGGTAAGAGAGATGTGTGGAAATAAAAAGAGCGTGGTTGAGAGAGCAGAAGAGGGTGTTTTGAAGTGGTTTGGGCACATGGAGAGAATGAGTGAGGAAAGATTGACCAAGAGGATATATGTGTCGGAGGTGGAGGGAACGAGGAGAAGAGGGAGACCAAATTGGAGGTGGAAAGATGGAGTGAAAAAGATTTTGTGTGGTCGGGGCCTTGAACATGCAGGAGGGTGAAAGGAGGGCAAGGAATAGAGTGAATTGGAGCGATGTGGTATACCGGGGTTGACGTGCTGTCAGTGGATTGAATCAAGGCATGTGAAGCGTCTGGGGTAAACCATGGAAAGCTGTGTAGGTGTGTATATTTGCGTGTGTAGACGTATGTATATACATGTGTATGGGGGGGGTTGGGCCATTTCTTTCGTCTGTTTCCTTGCGCTACCTCGCACATTTTCTTCTCTATCGTTACCTTGATTTTCTTCAGCCCATTATTTTTCTTTCTCTTAATCCTAACATATTTCAGCAAGGTAGCTTGTAGCCTCAGAAACATAAATGATGGCCTCATTTGCACACACTCAGTCCCCAGCAGTCATGTATGATGGTTTGGTGAAAAGACAAGTTGATTGCCTTGCATAAGATGAAATGTAACAAAGCAGAAGTGGATAGGAATTGCATTTGAATTTCTCAAGCATCTTGTTTCTGAATTGTGCTCTGCCCACCTGCTCAAGGTCCATCTTTTCAACTGCTAAAGGCTAGCATAAGAAATATATTTACTTTTTGTGATGGCAGTATTGTAATTGAGATAGCAGTGTATTGATTTACTAAAATGATCATGCATAATATATCTTGAATTAGTCTTCACTTTTGTAGATATTGAAGATTGATAATTTTACACATAGTCATGAGGATAGGTACTTTATACGTGACAGCTAGACTGAATTTAAGCAAATGGGGCTATTATTCACCATCATTTAATATTATCTGGTAAAGATTGATGCTATATGGCTTCAGAACTTTGCTGATTCAGGTCATAGTTGTTTAAAGGAGTGTATGAAATGGAAAGAGAAACCAATAAAGTACGAGTTGGTGGTGAATATAGTGTTCGTGATTTTATTTCATGTTTGCTCTTGCAATTGTGCTTCAGCCCCCTCTCGTCTACTTCATTGGCCTAAACTGAACTAGGGCATGTGAAACGTCTGGGATAAACCATTGCAAGGTCCGTAGGGCCTGGATGTGGATAGGGTGCTGTTGTTTCATTGCATTACACATGACAGCTAGAGACTGTGTGAACGATTGTGGCCTTTTTTTGTCTTTTCCTGGCGCTGTCTTTCTGAAACAGGGTAGTGATGCTGTTTCCTGTGGGGCGGGGTGGCGACATGAATGGATAAAGGTATGCAAGTATGAATATGTACATGTGCATATATATGTTGATATGTATATTTTCGTGTGTGGTTGGATGGGCCGTTCTTCGTCCTTTTCCTGGCGCGGCCTCGGGGGTGGGGGGGGGGGGGGCAATTGGGTGTAATGATATGGTGCCCTAGCTCAGCCCACTGGAAGCACGTCCTTCCCTATAAACCACATCGCTCTAATTCGCTTTGTCCTTTGGTTGCCTCATATTCTCTTTCATGTTCAGGCCCAAAGCCTTCAAAGCATCTTTCAATCCATCCGTCCACCTTTTCCAACTGCTGCTCCCCATTTAGCTTCTGAAATTGTGTTCTAGTCTTTTCGTTTTATGATGTATGCCTTAGTCTTGGTGTAATGTTTGATGTCCTTCATAGATTCTAAATCTCTTGATTTAAGAAAAAAATGTAAAGGCAAATTCATCACTAGAAAAATGATAGTCATATGTAATGAAATGATAGTAAAATCAAATTATAACCAACGAAGTTTTAATGAGTTCAAGATACAAACTTCTGGGAAAACCTGACTTAAGGAGACAAACTGCAGTCATCAGTCTTAGGTCTGTGCCAATATGACATCGCCTGTTCATCATGGCACAGCAATTTGTCAAAGGAAACAAATATATGTACATAAGAAATTGAAATACAAGAAAAGGAGGGTTTCCAGCCCCCGCTCCTTTCCCCTTTAGTCGCCTTTAACGACACGCGGGGAATACAGAGGTTGAAAGGTTGACAAAGGATGTATGTCAGAGGTGGAGGGAACAAGAAGTAGGAGACCAAATTGGAGGTGGAAGGATGGAGTGAAGATTTTGAGCGGTCGGAGCCTGAACATGCAGGAGGGTGAAAGGTGTGCAAGGAATAAAGTGAATTGGAACAATGTGGTATACCGAGATCGATGTGCTGTCAATGGATTGAACCAGGACATATGAAGCGTCTGCGGTAAACCATGGAAAGTTTTGTGGGGCCTGGATGTGGAAAGGGGGCAGTGGTTTCGGTGTATTATACATGACAGCTAGAGGCTGAGTGTGAACGAATGTGGGCTTTGTCTTTTCCTAGCGCTACCTCACGCGCGTGCGTGGTTAGGGAAGGGGCATTTCATGTGTAGCGGGTGGCGACGAGAATGAATAAAGGCAGTGAGTATGAATTATGCATATATATATATATATATAGTGTGTGTGTGTTGAAATGTATATGTGCGTGTGTGGACTTGTATGTATATACAATGTGTAAGTGGGTGGGTTCCGCCATTCTTTCATCCTTGCGCTGCCTCGCTGGCGCGGGAGACGACGACAAAGTATGATATATATATATATATATATATATATATATATATATATATATATATATATTCCCAGCTTTTACTCATGTAATACGAATTTTCCTTTCAAAGAAAAGTTTGCTCCACTGAATCATGTTTCTCAAACTGCACATGGTTAAGTCCCTTTGGTATCTGTCCAGTTGATTAATTCTGTAATTATACGCAATTTCACTACAGTGTAGTAGCTGAGAGCACTTTCTAGAACATCATATTCATGTACTGTACCAGCTGAAATACGCGTCGGCTTAAGTATCATAACAGGAAAATAAGGACGCCCAGAGCTACTGACGGGAGCGAATGAGGGACTTCAACGAGTCACAAGAAATGAAATATTTGAAAAACATGAAAGACATTATCCTCGCTGAGTTTCTATTAGGATTCGTTACTAACTATTCCCACCTGACGATGCTAACCATTCCACTCCACCATTATGTATCACTGAACGTCATTTAAGGAAAATTCTTGGGCTGACTTTAGTAACCCATATTCATTTATTAAAAAAGAAATCCCCGTATTTATTAGATTAGATTTTGTAGGAGTTTCTAGTGCAGCTGCACCATTTGCTCCACTGTTAATCCGTCTTTAGGTTAGGATAAAGCATCGTTATCACTAACATCTGAAGTCATTGAACGTACAAGTCAAGTACAGAGTGTAGCAGGGTGAGTGTAATTCTGCTGACAACGCCTACACGGCTGTTCAGGAGCAGCAAGCGGGGCAAACTCTCAAGGGTGTCTCTTGTTCAGCCAGATAATGGCCACTACAAAAAGGTTCCTACTTGATCCTGATGCTGTGGAAGTAAGGCATGGGTGTGAATGTGGTACAGAGGTTAGGTGTGGGTGCAGTGCAGGGGTGTGGGTGTGGTACAGACGTTGGATGTGGGTACGGTGTAGAGTTGTGGTTGTGAAGCATTGTTAAGGGCAGTAGTGACAGTAAGGTGCAGGTTTGGTTGTATGGCAAATGTATGTATGTGATGAATTTGCATTACAATTTGGGCTGAGCGGGGAGCGAGTTTTACACTCGTTTGCCTCATCTTAACCTTGTACAAGTGTAACAAGTCTTTACCATGTATGTATGTACTTTTTGTGATTGTTTTTTATACTTATCGCCAGCTAAACTTAAAGCCAGGAATCGTAACGCATCAAAATAAACAATGTACAAAATATAGATTCGAAATGAGGTGCTTATGTATCATAAGAGAAAGGTGTATATTTGTGTCACTGTAAATATTAGTTTCAAAGTAGAGAGTATTGAGATTAGGTAACTTTTTTCTCAAAACCTAAAGCTATTCAGAATTACACAGTTCAGGAAAACGGGGTTCTGGCAGGTGCAATAATTTAAAAAATTCTGTAGGAATGCTGAGCAGGCGAGTTAGCTCCGCCCATTACCTACATTTGCGTACGCTGGTTGGTTAACTGACGATGACGAATTCTCAGCTTGGAAACTATTGGCCGAACTTGGATGACGTCATGGTCGTGAGAACGTGTGGCAGTTCATTCACTACACACAATTCAGTCTTGGATGTAGGAGGGTGGAGTGAATGTGTGCAGTTGTCTGTGTTGCCGTTCATGAAGGCGGTAGTGATCGTCTGGGCTGGAGAGTGAAATAACTTTTATCGGTATATAATACTGATATGCTGTGAATGGGATAGATTTCACTAATTTCTGAGGAAGGTAAGACAATTTTGCAGTGGTTGTTAGGAAAAACAAGACGCGTCAAATATGTACTATGAATTAATTTTACAAAGTACTGCATGACATTGTTTGGAAAATTGTTTATAGGTTAATCTCTAATGAGCTGAACAGTATATTTTCCATCTTGTGATTTTTTTTATATACTTTCGGTTTCCAGGTGTTGGTGAAGGTATCATTTTGTATTCATTTCCCATGCCTTTTAAATGCATGTATATCGGTGAGCAAATTTTTGTAGTTTTTGAGGGGCGCGACAATTTTTGAGAATGACATATCATGTCATTGGGTACGTTATATAGTAAGTAGGTTACCTACTTTTAGGTATCACTGTTAACAAATAGGCTAGGTTGAATACCCCCCACCCCCACCCCTAATCCCCCCCCCAAAAAATAAAATTATCTCTGAAAGTGGAATAAATCTGCTGTTTACTGAAATGCTTTTTGTCGTTTTCCATGTTAATTGATATCCACGCCCCTAACGTAAAGAATTACCCACGGTTTTCTTTAGGTAAAACTGCTTTGATTATAGGTTTCACAAATTTAATGAAAAGATTTTTTATGGTTTCCTGGTTAAACTGGAAAGTAAGGTTATGAAGGTTAGCGTTTCCACGACCACGTTAGAACGTGCACTTCCCACCATTCTTTTTTTTTTTTCTATCGTAAACTTAAAAAAGATGTGCTCCTGCAGCTGCTGTGATCTTCATGGTCAGTCATGTCATTGGTGGATCGTATTATATACATGTCTTGTTCCTGAGTTTGAAGAAGCTAGCATTACGCATTTAGAGTCGCCATTATTTACTAAAAGCTAGAAATGAATGATTACATCGATTTCTTTCGCCCGTACACTCAAATTTTGCGTTATGTTGACCTTTAATCAGGTTATACACGGTTAGAACGGCACTGCTAGTTGAATGAATTAGGCTTAAGTGTGATCTAGTGGTCAGGCAGAATGAGATGTTCCTTACATTTATTTCCCCATTCGAATTTCTGCTGATATTAGCTTATGGAAAACTGGAGTCGAATTTAGGTAGTATTGCTTAGCTCTCGTAACTATTGGTATGGAAGGAGGTAACTTGTCCGTCTGGATGGAGGTTATTTGCCAGGGTAATTTGTCTTATGTCGTCAATAGTAACCTAAAGAATGGAAACAATCGTGTAGTTTCCTCATGCATGAGTCTTGACATGAGCAGGCGTCTTACACCAGTTTTCAATGACAATTTTTCAAGAGATATCTTACCATCGGTTTGAAACCTTTATTTCCGTAAGCTTTAGCCCGTTGTTTCTAAGTATATGTTCCTTATGTGCTCTGCACGGAGCATCTGTATCGATTTGTACCCTTTTTTCAGCACTTCAGGAATTCTGGTCACTGTGGAGCTGTTGCTTTTGTAAGATGTTAAGTCTGACGCTCCCTTATACGGCTTGTGTCCTAGTCTGGGTTTTATACTTGTTCCTCTATTGTAGACTTTACTTAATTGATTTGGCACATTACATTTTGACGAATTAATGTCATTTTAGATAGTATTTTATACTTTGCTTTAGTTTGATGCATGATGTTAGGAATATCAGAGTACAAAGAAAAATGTCATTTGGTGACCTGCCTTTCTTATAAAATCATTTGATGGTTAGACGAATCTATATTAAACGTACACAGATAAAACTTGGAACTCTTGGGAGTTTCTGAGCTTGCCATGGGTTTTTCTCTTGGATTCGAACCTATCACTTCTGTGAGATCATTGTTGTACCACCTGGTTAAAAGAGGTAGTGCTGAGCTTTTGGTGCGTGTTCACCGTAACACAGCCAAATTTTAGGATTGTCTTTTAGAGCAGAAAATGCATTTGCTTCGTATTACACATTTTTTTTTCTAATTTTGGAACCTTTCCTGTGCTAACTTTTCTCCAACCTCTTCCATTACACGTTTCTCTGTGTTATGTGGATCGTACTACCTTCACGGTTTCCAGCTCTGCCTGTAGGGCTATGGAAGGTTGGTTAAGGTTTCCAGTAGAGGTCGTGGTTATTGTACTTGTGACGCTGAACTCGAAAAGTTGTTGTAACTACTACATGAGGTCAGGTCCAGAGAGCTCGATGAGTCACGTGTGTATCTTTCAATTGAAAATAAAAGTTTTCGGGCAAAAATTTATCTTGAACTTGCCTAAATTTTTCTATATTTTCGAAGGTTAATAGATTTCCTCGAAAACCTCAGTGTAAGGGCTATTTTTCATGCTCAATAAGGATCTGGGGTTGAAATGTTGTATTGGGGTCATAAAGGCCTGTAATTATGCATTTAAATTATTTTATCTTTGAAAGATTTTTTATAATTAGTTTTTCAGTTATTGGGTATCTGTCGGTCTGGGGAAGCATCATGAGATGTTTCTCATGATCTTTCAAGTATAAAAGCATTTCATTGTGTTACATTTCAATTTCAAAAAGGGTTTCAGGAAAAAAAAAATCCTGAACTTTTCCGTGCAGTTTTTGGTGTTTGTCTTAGGTTGTGAAAATATATGTGGTCATATAATCACTTTTAACTCCTGAAAGTGTTAAAGATTTTCCGTTTGGTTGGCGATAAGCTTATTAAAGCTTAAGACATTTGTATGGCCTACAATCTCACTTATCTATGGCCAGAGGTCTTTGAACTCGTAATTAGGTGATTTAGATTACGATAGCATATGTTTTGTCAGTGTAGTAAATGCCTTGATAGTTAAACTTGTTTAATGAGAGGCAGCCATTAGAATAAAACTGTATTATTGTTGCAATGGCGACTCATGGGATGGGCCATTGTGAAGTCTCTTTCTCTGCTAAAAATCGAAACTCTTCTTTCTCTTTTTTTTCTAACATGTTCGCTTTGACCTTCTCTATTTAGTACTATTTTTCATCAAAAATTCATTCCTTTTTCCCTTTAGTCACTTTTTGTATTTCATTGAAAGCCTTGCAATGATAAGGACTTTTTACCGTTATTGGGCTGACATAATAAAGTTCCCGATTGTTTTAGATGAAACTGTATTTCACCCATTATAATTCTCACTCCTCCATACACATACTCCTTCTCACGAGCCACCGCGACCGTCATCAGTTTACTCACTGACCTTGGGGAAGGGGCGGGGGCTCTGCTTTACTGGTTCACCCCTATGTAATGTTAATTGTGGGTAATTGGCGTAATATTTTGCTTTGTGGAGGTGCGCTTGTTCCCGGCTGGTGACTGTTCCGGATGTATTTCATACCGGCGGATATAACCCACGCCCAAGGTATTTTATCAGGGCCGGCAATTACAACAAAATTCTCATCCAATGGCACTAGTTACCGTGACGGAATGTTTCCAGCATCGACAAACGTGTCCGGTAATTTTGAAAGTTAATGTAGTTTGGCCGCGTTACTGATCTTTGCCCCCCCCCCCCCCCTCCCTTGCTTATCCAACAATACCGCCTTCCCCACCCGCGGATAATGCCGCTTCCTTACTCATTCTCTTTGTTCGTCTCTTATTTTGATTTTCAGTGACAGTTGAAACAGCGATTTACTGTTCTCATTCTTCCTGAGGACAGGCCGTCAGTATAACAATGGCCCCGTACCTTGCACACACCTGCCGAATCCAGCAAAAAAGATTTCCCAGGTTCGACTTTTTTATATAGAGAGGAAATGCTCTCGGCGATATTTTCTGAGGTTTATTTTACCGACAGTCTTCTGGACTAGAATAGCCGATGAAATGAACGAAGTGAAGCGACAACAGTACATTGAGTGTTAACTACAACTAAAGGTTGACGTATCATGATTATTATCATTTTATGAACGAATTTATTGGGCCGGCCGGGGACCTATGTTAGATAATTTCAGGGGTCAGGTCAAAGGCCATCTTCACTACACCTACTGCTGTGTTTTTATGCTGGCAGGTCATTTATCACCACACCCAATTGTCCTGGCATCGGATTTGAGGCATTTATCTGCCAATGTGAGTATTAGATTCGATAGAGACACAAGAGCACGAGCGTTAACGTTGATTTCCCGAGAACAGATATCACCTGTGTAACCCAGTGGTAATTAGCACCACTCTTGCCTTCTCTTTCATTGCTCAACTATAGAAGCACAGAAATACCATTCGTTGATCTTTGTTTGAGAGCTCGGGGTCATGTACAGTATGAGAAGGAAACTGGATTTATGTATTCTACAAGTTGCGGTAAGGGAACATGCGATATGAGTCTTAACAGGATTAGTTTGCGCTTACTGATATCATGGCTACACATTAAGCATGTCATTAACATTTATGTCTGGTTGGAGTCCGTCGGTATTCAGACTTTTTTTATTTGCGTGTTATCACAGTATAAAATCTGATCATTGAAATATAATCTTAGAAGGTCTTTTAGTGTCATCCAATTCTGTGTGCCTTTTTATAAGAAAATTTAGAAGCGTTTGCTCAAAGCTGAAGTAGCAAATCAAAACACCCTTGCTTAAAAATGGTTTTGTATAATCACAGCGAAGTACTTCGTTATCTCTGTTCGATGTATTAATGCCTGCAAGGTACAGGTTGCATCTGAATTTCGCTAAAGCTTTGGTGAACGCTGAAGCAGTCACCCAGATAGTCTGTTTCGGATCCGCGGCGTGCACTATTACACTCCTATGGGTCTTTCACAGTGCTTGTTTGTTGTTTCACTGGTGTCCTTTTTCATACTTGTGACTGACATAGTTATGTATTTTTTTTCTTTTTACTCTGGGGTAAGAGTATTGGTTGTAAGTCGGTTATTAAATTGTTATTGTTCTTTAGTATGTAGTGTGTCTTATATGCCCAGTAGAGCAGAGTTGCTGGATTTTCTCAGGACCGTGTATTTCCTCTAAACAGTTTCTTACGTTTTGAAGACAAGAAGTTCCTTTTGCCGTATGGGAGCTTTGAATATTGTCATATGTTAAGCTGTATTGTTTCCAAGGTCATTGGTTTAATTCCCTTTTCTTTAGTTATGTAAAGGAACATCAGATTACCGAATTGCTTGTTGTCTAACTACCTTACGGCAGTTCTTGGGCACTCACAGTTGTTCTGACCTTGATCATTCATATTTACTTCTTGGGCACGACAGTATGACTCATGGGTTCATATGTAGCGTAGTCCTTAAAGGTCAGGTTAAGGCCAAGGGTCATACCGTCGTGTTCAAGGACACGACGTACGCAGGGGAGCCACGCTAATTGTTTTTCTACGGGATCATTCATAAATCTGTGACAGATGTCCTCAATTGTTCCATTCACGGCTACATAACAGTGACTTACTTATCTATTCTTATAGTTAGTGCGAAAGTTGCTGTACTGAGGATATGTTGGCCTAAAATTTTTGTTACGTGTCCTGCTAAAATTGGAATTGTGAAAATCAGCCATATTCTTTTGTTGCCATAAAACGGGGATGTTTTCATGGTTTGTTGCCAAGGGGAACTAATTCTACCCACCGGTGTGTCGTAAAAGGATACATATATGGCCGAAAGCGGAGAGTTGGAAATCCTATTCTTCGGTATCATATCTCTAGATGTAGGAATAGGAGCTCAGCGTGGACTTTTACTTTTTTTGGATTAGCCCAATTATTTTTTCCTGACCCTGTTTTGTTAAGGCGGTCAGGATTATATATATATATATATATATATATATATATATATATATATATATATATATATATATATATATATTCTTGTATTTAGTGGGTTATGAAGGAACTTAGGCAGCGTGTTTACGTTGGCTGGTGCGTGTTGTCATGATGGTGTACTGTGGCGGAGGTCGGGTTCTTTGAGTGACTTGCTCGCTGGGTATACATACAACCACTGGAACTATACCTGAGAATAAGAGACTTAGAATATGATCACATAGGCCACTGATTGGACTGCTGATAGGATGAAATCTACGTGTTTTGAGTTGTTTAGATTTGGTTGTTGAGGAAAGGCTTGGGGGTAGAGTGAGGGGATTTATGGGAAGGAGGAAGAGAAGGATTTGAACCAGGGTGTGAAGAGGACTTGTAGAGAGGATGAGGAGTGATTTAGGCTTGACAGGTGTTGGATGGGGGTGAGGTGTGAGTGGGGCAGACATGTATGCTGCACCTGTTGTTAAACTCCAATGTCGAGGTATTACACCCATTTTGTTTGGCGATATATAATTGCCTCCACCTACCCCTAGTCATTTGATTTACATCCATAAAATTGTAAAAATGCATTGTCTTTATTTATTCAGACAAAAAATATTTTAGAAATAAAACTGTTGGAAGGACAGGTGTACTTGGGGCTGGCGTGTTTGGTGCACCTGCTATACTCGACAACCCAAGAAATAGAGGCAGTTGTCCCTCAGGTGAATCAAAGTCCGGTTAAGCAGGACAAGTGATGTGGGTTGTCAGCCACTTTAACTAGTAGGAATGTTCGCCAGCCATACATGTAGGGTATCAAAGGGGAATAAACGATGATGAGACTGGATAGGGTGGGAGGTTGGTGGACCGTGGAGTGGAAGGTTTGGGGCCAGTGTGAGTAACAGGAATGGGATGGGATCGGAAAGCGGTGTTTAGGATGAGGGGCGGGGTGACTGGAAAGGGAAGTGGTGAGAGCAGTGGCAGACGTGCTGGGAGAGAGGCAGGAAGTCCACACAAAGGACAGATAAAAGTGATGTGGGGGGAAAAATGCGTGAGACTTTCTCCCAGCGGGTGGGGCAGCCGTGCTGGCTCGCCAACACCCCCACCCCATACGTACCTCAGCTCTCTCTCTCTCTCTCTCTCTCTCTCTCTCTCTCTCTCTCTCTCTCTCTCTCTCTCTCTCTCTCATTATTCTTGTGGTCTGTGTTGCCTGAATTATCTTCCTCTTCTTTTATTATTTGATATACGGTACTTAGATACATTGGAGGCCACAGGAGTAATGTACAATACCTCCGTGGAATGCTGTGAAAATTAGGGCACGAGTGTAATGTGTAACTTTAGTGGTAAATGCACTGTTACGGGAGTGGAAGGGGTTCTTTTGACCAAGCCTATATAGGCTTAGCTCTTGACGTATGTTTGTACTGGGGAGAGAGTTTTAGCAATGGTGCAACTCGGAAAGTGAGCCGTACCAAGGACATGCTCAGGTCGTGCTATACCTAGTAGGCGCGGTACTACGCTGTGATCTGCACACTTACTGTACAAAGAATACCGGTGTAGAAATTCAGAAAATACACGTCCGACACACGACGTTTCCGTAGAGTTTGAGAACATACACTGGAGTACTGTGCAGTCTGGTTACTTGTTTTAATCATGTAAAACAGTTCGGGTCATTCTCGACTGGCGGAGTTCGGCCACCATTGCAAGACATTGTCACCACCACAAGAAAGTAATTAATTTTTTCCCCCCGAGGGGCGGGGTAGCTAGTGACGCAGCTCATTACGTTTTCTTGTCACTTTGGTGAACTGGAAAGCCGCCCTTAGGGCTGGCTACGTGCAGAGTGACTCCAAGTGGAATGTCGTATGTGGTGCAGCAGCGGTTCATGAAGAGTGGGATGTATGGGCGATCACTCCACACGGAGTGAATCATTGGCTGCAGTCGTGGGGAGCCACCCATAATTGGCCATATTGTGTATACGCCCGGATATAGAATTTGTTATTCACAGTACCAGGGTTCCCTACAGGACAGCGAGCGAAAAAGAAAAATTCCTGGATGAAATCAGGGAATTTTAATAAAAAAGATTGGAGGAAATTCAGGAATTTAACAAAAAATGTTTAAACAGTAAGATGTTGATAACCGCTGATCGGTGTAGTGATACAACAATATCCATATGTACACCTATTTAATTGATGCTTATTGTATACCAGTCCTCATTTGTATCTGTCTGCATTATTTCTACGATAGATATCCATTAGATAACCATATTCAGCTTTGTATGTGAATGTTGTCTTGAATGTGGTCATTTGAAGAGATTTAACCCCTTACTGATTCCATGTATTACAAGTCAAACAGGATAATAGAGGAAATTCGAGTCGTATTCTTTTCTGAATGTGATTTAAAGTTCAAGGTATTTGTTGGTGAAGGTGCGGTTGAATCAAGTTGGGTTCGAGGCCACACGGTTTTCCTGTCGATTATCTGGGAAACTTGATACAGATCACAGAGGAATCAGACTTTCTTCAGTCCTTATGGGAACCCTGATATATTTTGCTCACATATGAATGAAGTTTTAGAGTACTTAGCTTCATCTGCGATATATGTATTTAATGGTCAAAATAATGTTTTATAAGACGGATAGACGATTCTTAGTATATATATATATATATATATATATATATATATATATATATATATATATATATATATATATATATATATATATATTTTTTTTTTTTTTTTTTTTTTTTTTTTTATACTTTGTCGCTGTCTCCCGCGTTTGCGAGGTAGCGCAAGGAAACAGACGAAAGAAATGGCCCAACCCCCCCCCCCCCCATACACATGTACATACACACGTCCACACACGCAAATATACATACCTACACAGCTTTCCATGGTTTACCCCAGACGCTTCACATGCCTTGATTCACTCCACTGACAGCACGTCAACCCCTGTATACCACATCGCTCCAATTCACTCTATTCCTTGCCCTCCTTTCACCCTCCTGCATGTTCAGGCCCCGATCACACAAAATCTTTTTCACTCCATCTTTCCACCTCCAATTTGGTCTCCCTCTTCTCCTCGTTCCCTCCACCTCCGACTCATATATCCTCTTGGTCAATCTTTCCTCACTCATCCTCTCCATGTGCCCAAACCACTTCAAAACACCCTCTTCTGCTCTCTCAACCACGCTCTTTTTATTTCCACACATCTCTCTTACCCTTACGTTACTTACTCGATCAAACCACCTCACACCACACATTGTCCTCAAACATCTCATTTCCAGCACATCCATCCTCCTGCGCACAACTCTATCCATAGCCCACGCCTCGCAACCATACAACATTGTTGGAACCACTATTCCTTCAAACATACCCATTTTTGCTTTCCGAGATACTGTTCTCGACTTCCACACATTCTTCAAGGCCCCCAGAATTTTCGCCCCCTCCCCCACCCTATGATCCACTTCCGCTTCCATGGTTCCATCCGCTGACAGATCCACTCCCAGATATCTAAAACACTTCACTTCCTCCAGTTTTTCTCCATTCAAACTCACCTCCCAATTGACTTGACCCTCAACCCTACTGTACCTAATAACCTTGCTCTTATTCACATTTACTCTTAACTTTCTTCTTCCACACACTTTACCAAACTCAGTCACCAGCTTCTGCAGTTTCTCACATGAATCAGCCACCAGCGCTGTATCATCAGCGAACAACAACTGACTCACTTCCCAAGCTCTCTCATCCCCAACAGACTTCATATATATTCAGTATATCTGTCTGTGGTAACGCCTTTATTGAAGTGATATATTTCCAAATCCGGATGTAAATTCTGCTCGCATGACCGTATTGCATCCTGCTTCAATGGAACTGTCGCATCATCTGTCGGTAGTAAAAGCCGGGAACAGCGAACGCCCTTGTGTACGTCGGCATTCACTGGCCGTCGAGGGGTTAGTCCGGTCATGTCTCAGCATAGCAGGTCACTCCCACGCATCACCAAACGTAATTTAGTCTGTTGTGACTCAGAGTGCACATTAATGCTGACCCTTTCCACTCAACGGTCAGAGTGCACGTTAATGCTGATCCCTTGAAAGGTCAACGATACGACGCTTGGATATGATCACAATGTCTTGGAGACTTATGGGAAAGAAACTATATGTTGTATGCTAATATGCTCATAAGAAAGTTGTATGTGTGTATGCGTACGAGATAGGAAAGTAAAGAAGTATACCCTTGAGATTTCAGATGGGAGGCAGTCTTTGTCAGGGGACTGGATGAAATTGAAGAAAACAAAGAGAACCAGGTGAGGAACGAGAGGAGAAGATTGAGTGGGAGGCCGGCGTCAGAGAGACTGTAAGTCTCTATCAGGCGTCCGGTGGAAAGGTGATTGAAGGCACCCGCGGCCTCAACACTCCCGCCGGGGAAGGGAAGGTAATCTGCTCCCCAAATGAATTATGTTTGCGTAATAGCACAGCCCTATTGTTTACATTTTATTGAGGTTCGCTTTCTACTCCTCGACCTGAATCACCGCAGGGCTTCCGAAAACGTGATTAAGAATCAGTATTGTTGTCTAAAAGTTTTTGTTAGTCTGAATTTGGAGCCAAGAATTTTCTTTATTTTCGGTCACATACGTAGCTATAATACCTCAGCTTGAAGGAAATAACCCATATATCGTTTGCTAGTAGGAGAAACGAATCATGACATCATATTAAGATTTACTGATTCATTCTATTTAAAGGACAAAAGCGCTTGTGTATTAATGTGTGAAGAGCGTATTGCAGGGGCGTACGTAAGGTACACTACATTGACAGAAAATTATGAGTGGTGGGGTCTTGTTTATTCTGTTCCGTAGAACTATGATATTATTCTTTGATAGAAGGATGAGTTTTTTATGCTTCCCTATCAGAGTGGTGGATTTTGTGCGACTGATGAGGCAGACGCTAGAGGGGAGTAAAATGTTGGGCGAATTACAACTTTCGGGCGGGTGCAGGCTGCAGCTGGGAGGGTGGGGTGCTTGATTATTGTACTGCAACAAAGGTTTGTGTTCCTTTTCGTAACTCTGACATACCTTCAGAATTTTATAGTTTGGTTCTTGTTTGTGAAATGCGACGATTGTCATTACTAGTCGGGTCCAAGTAGCCGGCTGAGGCATGACTTCCTTCGCCATCGCCTCGCGGAATACGATATGTTCTTGAACAAATTGTCGGATCCACGATAGTAAAATCCTTAGCTTAGCCTTAAAAAACTGGAAAAGAATGATGTTTAGATCAAGCTAAGTCGTAAGGACTTGATAAAGTATGACAAATGTTCGATAGATGAAAATAGCGAGCGTCTGATTAGACTTAAGGAATAGCCTGACCATATTTTGATTTTCCTCGTGAAAATGTTTTCCCACATGTTTCAAAAGTGTGTTTTTTGGTAACTGTGATCGCTGCTCAACATTGTCAGGTTGTTTGGAGTACAGATACATTTATACATTTGATTGGTAAGTAAACTTTGCAGATGTATTTGCTTGCACTGTAATTTCCCTTGGGTTTCTCCAAGTAAGATACCATTATGAATTCCTCGATTGCGCACAGAGCCTGTTCAGCGAGATGCTGTAATGTGTGATACAAGTGAATTTTGTTTTGTGTACAGAAACCTGATGTGACTTGATGTTGCGAGACGGGAACGTTGAAGAGGGCGAGTTTTTCATTTTAGTCTGCGTACGTGGCAATCGCCATTAAGTGCTACGCTATTCGCTCACCTTATCGGCTTTTTTTCTTTTTTTTTTTTTTTTACAGTCCCGGTATTACCTACATTGTGTTCGTATTCAAGACTGCCGTTGTTAGAGCTTGTTAGGAATAGTTAAGTTCATTATAGTGTTAGTTACGGACCTGTTGATTTAATGCGTTGTATAGAATGATTAGGATGCAGGTGTGTGTTTACGCTTATTAAAAGAATTTCATTAAGGTGACTGTATTTTGTCTGCTTGACTAGAGTAACAAATAGACGAAATGGAAAAAATCTGTTAGTTCGTGATGTCACAGGTTCTGTGTTGCTACTTGGATCAGACTTCATTGGTTGTACTGTTTTTGATCACAGTTGTAGAAGGTAGACACACTGTCGTGTGGGGTTGGCTGGTAGTACTGTCATATATGTAGAGAAGTCGCTTGTGGGTGAGATGTCGTGCATGGTGGAGATGGAAAAGATTTGGTGGGTAATGGTGGACGTTCGTCGAGAGGTTGTGGTAAGGTCGGGGACCCAGGCGGGGCCACCGTTACGACGGCCAGCGGGGCGGCAGGTCCACAGGTCAACCCTCGGGCCCCATGGATAATTAAACCTGACGGAGGTGAGGTTATTTGTGGCCCCCGGGGCATGTGGCTCCCCAGGGGGCACCGCCGCAACATTCTAACGCAGGACGCAGGTGGGGACCTGGGAGAGTCCACCTCCCTCTGTAGCTGTCTTATTTTGCTCTCGAGCTTCAGATGTCTGATAGATGATATGAATTAGGATGTTAAGTGCTGGGCGCAAGGACCCTCAAAGGCCTAGGTTACTTTTCTTTTACTGTTTAATGATATTAGGCACTACTTGTCCGCCATGAGGTGGGATCAGCTGTGGTATTACGAGTATGAGACATTGGAGTCGGCTGATGGTGCATTAGTACCAGAGTATAGCTTTTACCGCTAGAGATGAGCAGAAGCGCTACCTACTTTTCTAAATGTATGAGGATGTAAGCGGATGGATAGTTGTTCCCCCAACACTACACTTCATATGTGCGGCCTCAGCAGTTCTTGGGTCAACACTAAAGCATCAGATGGTCGCTACGGGTGGTCGTCACAACTAGTCTAGTCATCGTGCACATTATGAATTACCTCTGACATGATGGTACGTTAGATATACATGTTCAGAATGGCATCGGCACCTGCGATGTCGGATTATTAGAGCCACATTCTAAATGTATGCTAAACACCCTCAAGACCACTCTCGACCCCTTACGTTAAGCGGGCAGACCTACGTGACACCGCATTCCTGACAGGGATTTTGTAGCGAACCCGTTAAGTAGGCTCTCTGACTCATTTAGTAAGTCATGTACGGGGTTTCTGACGAAATTTAGAGAACCCCTTAATGAGGTTCTCGACATAAAACGGAGGCAACAGAGTGGCTTGCATTTGTATTTCGCCGAATTTTACATATTGTCTAGTCGCAAGAACGAAGTCGACATTCAAATGTGCTTGGTAAGGCTAAAAGTAGCAATCCATGTGGATATCCATTTTGATTTCCAACACATTTCAGACAAGAAATTGATGCATTGTATTGTCCAGTATCTTCCTAATGTTAATGTTACGTAAATGTTGCTCCACTCCAACGTCGACGGCACGGGAGCAGGACAGAAGGATCTTACGTGGGTACATCCGAGTTCTGTGATACCAGGAATAAAAAGTGGCCTTTAGGTTCCAGGGTTCCAGTATTTCATTTAAAAAAAAGCGTGAAATTGAAGGATAACGTTGAGTTTCCTGTTACCTTACCTTCATTTCTTTTCAAGTCACAAGGATCAACAGTTAGAAAATCTTCGGAACCTCATGTCTGGAGGACAGTAAAACTTGGTTTGTCGTCTTTACATTCAATTTGCATCACAGTTGTTAAACTGAACTCGGTTATAGACGATGACTTGTTTATTCAGTGTTATGGAGGTCGTGCTCAAAGAGCGTACCATCGTGCTCAAGGATCGCACCGTCGTGTTCATAGGGTTGCAGGAAAAGTGGGCGTAACAGTATCTTAATGGCTACCGTACCAGTTCATCTGCATGTCGTAGGTACGCCGCAGTGAAGGCTCTGGCGTCTACCACTGCATCAAGGGAGCTTAAGCACAGACTGGGTTAAAGGGACGTAACACGTCCTCTTCAGATTAACGTAGGATGTTAATTATCTTTGTAAACATTTTAGCCAGGAAGGAGTACATACAACTCGTGTGTATGATTACTTAGAACACGTCTTCCCCTCACCAACGTAAGATGTGATTAATATGTTTGAACAGTTTAGCCAGGCAAGTGTATACACCTGTGGCCCCTTACACTTGTGTGTATAATTACCTTCCCGTACAGTACAGTCGTGGTGCCCTGTCTGTTGAACTTTCTCCGCCATCGATGTATTGTACCCATTGTACGCTCTGTACCTGGCTCACCACCTGCCTTGGCCATGTACCCTTCATCCATACTTTATCGATATAATCTGTGCGTATATATATATATATATATATATATATATATATATATATATATATATATATATATATATAGAGAGAGAGAGAGAGAGAGAGAGAGAGAGAGAGAGAGACACGAAATTTTCAGATTAAAAGAAATTAGTTTAATTCATCAGCTTAAATTCTGAATGTTATAAACATTCCGCATGCCATCATTTAATTCATTACTTGATAAATCCATTATCCCGAAGCTAAAGAATTACTTAACGTCCTTTCTAACTAAATTCCTCTTCGTTAAGGTCTCTCGATAATGTCATTGCTTTCGTAAGTGTGTGTGTGTGTGTGTGTGTGTGTGTGTGTCCCAACTATGTACAGTCACCCACACAAGCTACGTGTGCATGTATGTGTGTGTTTGTGTGTGTGTATGCGCGTGCGTGTTTGTGAGAGGTAAGGAATGTGGTTGGCGGGCCGCGGGGTCGGTCCACTCACGTGTTATCTCACCAACCATCGCCAGCCCTCACTCTCTCCCTCCTCACGCACGCCCCACACCTTCAGTACACCCCATTACTCTCACCACTTCACCCCCTACACTCCATAATTCACCTCTTCACCCCAGCACCCCATCAGGCCAGTGCTCTAACCACTTCACTAGTACACCTCTCTCACTACACGAGACCATCACAGCTGTAAGCTTGCTAGTACACCCACTTTACTGCCTCCCGCCTACACCTGTCTTTTTCAAGACTGTTTATATACCCACCTCATACACCTGCACAACTGCATATACGCGACTGCACCCTTTGCATTACAACGCCGCTTAGGCTGTACTCACACCACTACTTCTAAACTACACACCCTCACCAGTGTACCCACACTTTGCCACAGTGGTAGAGGCATACCTCCATCACTGCACCCAGAGAAGAAATGTACAGTGTCCAGACGCTCATGAGTACGGATGCAGGAGCAACTATTGTCAGAAATACCGCAGATGGCAGGGACCATCGTCTGTGTGTAACTTGCTGACTGCAAACGTAAGGAGCACCGTGAGAAAGCCTTGGGTGAATTTAGAGAAGATTTTGACAGATTCCTCAAAGGTGTACTAGGCCAGTCGAGTTGTACTCATGCTCAATTGTTGAGATGTGCAACAACAAGAATTTGGTAAACCAGGCCCTCACTTGCTTGTGTCGCCAGATTGTAATGTTGTGACGGCTTGTAGCTTGCTCATCGTCTGCCTTACAGCCCTTAGGAGTGAGCAGCGGCCGCGCTGACTAGCCTGGAGCCGTAGACTCGCACCCAGCCCCCGTCCCTCACTGCTGTTGCTGCTGGCTGCTGCTAGTCCCCTCGCAACGACTGTTACCAGTTCCCTCACATTTGTTGATGGTGGTTCAACCATCACTGCCACTAGTTCCCTCAATGCTACAGCTAATACTTTTATTGCTGCTGATGCAGCTGTAAGGATAACGTTACTTCACATATCTTAGGTCAAAAAGAATTTACTTCTGGTCATAAAGAACTACTTGAGAGGGTATAGAGGAGAGCAACAAAGAGCTGAGTCACAGTTAGTGGCCATGAATTTATTCGCCATGGAAGAGACAAGAGTCATTTGTGAATTGATCACAGTCTCGTGGTTTGTCAGTCAGTTTGAATGTATTAACAGTGAACATTTCTTCGAAAGATGCAAGAATGGAGCAACCAAAGACCATAATATGAAATTAAGAAGGAAACTTGGAGCTGCGGATGAACGAAATAAGCTGAGTGTTGAAGTTGTGAACGTTGACTGTATATACGTTTAAAACGTTGCATAATAAAGTTCAAGAGATGGGGCTTCACGAATGTAGAACTCCTCCGTGTTGTACAAATTGGTAATTACACACGCACACACACACGAGTGTAAAACTCTCCCCGTACAGTATAAATGTCATTACACACACACACACACACACACACACACACACACACACACACACGTCATTACAGGGCGGGCGAATTTTTTAAATCAGAAAATGTACCAGGATTATTTACAGATCCTGCTCACTTAAAGAATCAGAACTGGTGGGAACAACTGAATGAAACATAACATGTGGGAACGACTGAAGGAAGCAGAACTGGTGGGAACGACTGGAAGTACAAAGACTGTTCCGTGGAGCGCAAGCGAGATATCTCTCTCTTACAGCACAGTTGTATGACCGTGGAGCACGACGCTACGACCCTTGAGTATGATGGCTTCGTCTTATGGTCTTAAGTCAAGGGTCAGGCCATCGAATACAAGGGTCGTACCGTCATGCTCAAGTGTCAGTCATACCAACGTGTTCAATATGAGTACCGCAGTGTGCACTCGGTTCATTGAGTGTGTCGCGTCATGTGGACGTGTGGCTGCGGTGTGTGCCGGGTGAGTGACTTGCCAGCAGCAGTTGGTGCTCCTCTGAGTGACGCTTGCCCTCAGCTTATGTGGCCGCTGACGTTTGGCCCAACTTCGCTCATAACTCATGTGTTTATATCGACCCCAACATGGCGAAGTGGTCGATATTCGACTGGAAAGCACTGATAACGGCAAATTAAGTTCGGTTAATAATTCTCCGCTTTGGTGTTCGGGTGGTTAGCGCCAACACTTACCACCTGCGCCAACGTATAATCCACAGCGTTACTTTTTGTTTATGAAGCCTGGAGGGGAAAATCGGCCATTGTTTGAGAGCTTTGATCCTCAAGTCGGCAGTCCATAAGGGTCAATATCTTCCCCTTGGGTGCTGCTGCTCCTCGGCGATATCAAAAGGTTTTCAGCCGTCTGTTTTTACGAGCGATGCTTTCATTGGTCGATGCGAAGGCGATGGAACAAGTCTTTGTGAGGCCGTCAGGATCAGGGACCGAGGTCGGGAGCAGGAGGAGGACCCCATCGCATCGGGGTCCTTCAGGAGGAACTGTGGCTGTCATGTCAGGCGTTGAGTAGCGTTATATGAAGTTTTTTTTTCTTTTTTTTTCATAGCGATGGAAGGAATCGCCTCACGCACACTGGGGTTATGTCTTGGTTATGATTACTGTAGAAGTTGATACATGGGGGATGGGGCCCGTTTGACGGATTACCATATTGATGAAGTTTCGCTATGTTTTTTGCATGTTTAGCGGATTTTTCACTTGGTATGGTCTAGTATCTGTAGCGAGTGGGCTTATGTGATGCTTTTGGTCTTCTCTCATGGTATGTCAATGTGGTAGTACTTTTTTTTCGCAGATGGTTGAGTCATTGTGGTAGCAAGTCTTCTGGTGGTGTACTAGGGTGGTTGAGTCAGTGTGGGAATACGTCTTCTTGTGTACTGGTGTTGCTGCATCAGTTTGGCAGTAAGTCTTCTTGTGTATTGGTGTGGTTGCGTTTATGTGGTAGGTCTTGTGGTGTACTGATGTGGTTGCGACACTGGCAGTAGGTCTTGTGTTCGCGTGGAGGTAAAGTTTTATTGTCGCGGGTCTTGTGGTGTACTGGTGTGGTTGCATAACTGTGGTAGGTTTGTGGTGTAGTGGTGTGGTTTGTTAGTGTGGCAGTAGGTCTTCTTGTGGTGCACTGGTGTGGTTACGTCATTGTGGCAGTGGGTCTTGAGTTACAAGTTATGATTATAATAATGATGATAATCATAATCATAATTCAAAGATTCAAAGTGATGTAGGGATGGGAAATGCCAAAAGGTAGTACCTGCATGCGAATTAGAATAGAAAAAACTAAGATGACTCTTAAAAAGTCAAAAGAAAATTGACTGCGTATACATACTTTAAACTTCTCTGGGTCTGTCATCCAGCGAAACATCAAGTTTTCGAAAGGTGTCCTGACCTGCCATCTTATGGTTATTGTCCCTGGGATGGAGATTATCAATAAAACACAGGATTCACCCAATTTTCTTTGACTATCAAAAGTCATGTAGGAATGTATTTCTGTAGAAGTATCATCCTTACTCTTCTTTGCATACTTTTTTGCCACTTCCATTCTTATATCATCTTTTATATAAAAGATTTTTATTTTCTAAATACATTTTAACATTTTCAACCTCACGTCATCTTATAGCTTTTGCGTATTCTTGGTACTTATATTTGTTGTCTTTCAATATATGCATCATAAGTCACCAGTGAAGGAAAGGAGGAAAATAAACTAGGAGACCACAGCCTAGCCTTCTTCCCCGGCTGACCACCGCCCACTCGCGTTCACCCAGCTGACCATCTGTTGGGCTTCCCCGGCTGACCCGCTACGTAGAGTGAAGTGTTAAGTATTGCTGTAGGTAATGGATAGAAGATGGACACTTTGGTAGCCTTGGGGTTAGACTACCTGGCTGCCACACTGATGGACTGGGGTTCGATTCTAGGGGTAAAGTGATAAATAGTTTACATCAGATATCCTGTGTATATTACTTGGTTGAGATGTACACACTCACTTTACAAGTGTGCTTTGGGAGTCGATTAAATAGCTTTCCTTCCTTGTCCAGAGCGTGAGCAGTGACATTTTCACCTCATAAGAATGCGTAACGCATCACGAGATCCGTGAATCAGCGAATGGCAACGGAAGAGATGCTGTTTTAAGCTCATCGTTGCACGGGGGAAATCCCTCATGGCTGCCAAATAGACACCACGGTTCGATTCTCGGGATATAATGGGAAACAATTTCTATCATACATTATACATTTTCTCAAAAAAATATATGACCCCAGCAACCAGCGTTTATCCTTCTTACAGTACAGACTACCGCTTATCCTTATGAAATAAGCCAGTGTTTTCCTGATAGTGATGGTAAGAAAAAAGGAGGTTTATGCCATTAGTGGTGCCTTGCTATTGATGCTTTGATTGTGGTGCCATGGTTGAAGTGTCGCTCGATGTAGCTTCGACAATGAATGAGGGAATCAAGGTGTTATCACCTTGGTATAGATGGCTGTTTTATTATTGCTGTGGGAACACATTCCTCCCACGGGTATTTTCGAGCGTGTGTTTACACGAGTGACGTCATAAGGGAGGTGGTGACGGGACCCATTTCCGTCTGCCGCACAGAGGGACAACAAACACGCCCCGTAGCTCAGCCCTGAGCACACAAACACGTCTCGTGGAGGGCCAGAGTGTAAACAGAGGAGCTCAGCAGCACTGGCGGTGTTAGTGTGAGCGGGACACTGTGGGTTGGCAGGACCATCCTGATCGTAACCTGCCTACCTCACTTGTTCAGTATCTCCGAGCGTGATGGGTTTATACACCCACGAATTATATGTGCAGGAATGTGGCGCTTCGTTTGTCATCAAGCCCTCACACCTGATGTCACTTACAGTATAGTATAATATAGTATGAGGACGTGTACATTTGAACCCTTTAGGCACGATAGTAAGATGTGTGAGCGTGATGGCACGATGTTTGAACACAACAGGTAAATAATTATGGCTTGGATATGATGGCATGTTGTTTGATCTTACCTTTAAGGTCAGGATAAAAGTAACGCCATCAGACCAAAGGGTCGCGCTGTTGTGGTTAAGGGTCGTATAGTCGTGCTTAAGGAAATTAAGATCTAGAGAATTAAACCCAATTTTACTGAATAAACACTTGGTAGAACAGATTTATCATATTAAAATGATAATAACAACTTGTCTGCAACTGCATCTGCTGAGTCGGGCAAACGTGAACACGCAGGGAACATTACGTTTGAGCTGAAGGGCATTAAGGAGCCTCGGGCTGAGCCTAGACAGAGGGGTAGAGAACCACGGAGTCATAAGACACCGACTGTACAGTGTCCTATCATATCTCCGCGCAAGCAGAGGCTTTTGTCTGGAGCCGTTGAAAGTCCCACTGATGTTAACAGACACATTATCATGCATTAGTACTTCTTTTCACTTGTGCAGGAATGCTCAGGGTTAATGTCCAAGTAACGGCACCCGAACCGCTGGTCCAACTTCACCCCAGACAACATGGCATGATGTGACCGGAAAAGCACTCCCGCCCAATAGAATGTTTTACGCGACCCCTCGACCTTCAGGAAGCCTTGCTCCCGGTCCAGACTCACGTCTGGTGCGGTTGTTAGTGAAGTCACGTATGGAGGTGGTCAGCGAGGTCAGACGTAGCGGTCGGTGAAGCCAAATGTGGCTACTTGCTTGGTGTAATAGTTGGCGAGTTGTCAGGATAAAGAATAACAAGGTTAGGTCTGATGACTGGGGAAGCAAGAGGTGTTGCGGGAGACCATGTAACTGGCCAGTTGTAGCAAGTTATTTACAAATAGATATATACGATTATAATTGTTCTTGATAGCTACAATTTTGGTGTAATATCGAGAGAGAGCGTAATCAAAAAGGTGAGATCGAGCCGCATTGTTGTTAACATGAAGGTGTCTGCTGAGGAAACATAAATATCATTCCATCCGTGTATGGATGGAGGCAAACCCTCTACAACCGCAGAAGGTAAAACCAGGTCTGGGAGGAGCCAGGTGATGGGTGTTACAAGAACACCCGGCTAGGAACCCTACGTCCACCTCCTACACCTCAGTATGATGGTTATTGGTACCCAAAATTATATGATTCAGGGTTTAGCGTATTTCATACAATCAAGAGTATCTAGGTTCTCTTACTGTCTCCCTGATTTTTGTAACCAACCATTGAAGGCAAGGATATTTAGTTTAATGCCATAGTGTGTCGGGGAACTAGGCTTTAGCTTCTAGCGGATGAACAGTGTCGCCATAGGTAGCGGAGCTGATGTCTGTGGAAGTTTGGCGCTACCTCTCGGAACAAGAAACGATTGTTATCAGCAGAAATTACTGTACAGATTTCTGTGCAATCCTTAGATATTGTTCTCCATCCTCAGCTATTTGACATCTGGAGGAAAAATCTTCCATTGATTCCTTCTGTCGTGTTCCTTTATGAAGATGATAGGATGGTAGGGAAGGATTTCCAGCCCCTCTTAGCGATAAGACTGGAGGGAAGGATTATCAGCCCCTTTTAGTAGCTTTCTGCGACCTTCAAGAGATACATTGGCAGTATTTCATCTTTTGTTGTCTTAGGGATACAATTTTTTATCTTTACTTGGGTAATTACCAGACATTTGTCAAACTGAGATGAACAAAATCAAATGAATTTGAAGTACATGAAACTGAATGCAGAGATACAAGAATGAACGCGAGTGATTGAAGGGAAAGGAGGTTGGCAAACCAGAAGTGGATAATGGCGAAAGATTACGGAGAATCCATTGTCGTATCTTGGGTCGGAGGAAACGTGGTAGCTGGCCATTATATGTCGTAAGTTATAGAAAGAGAGGAGTCGAGTTGAGTATAGCAGGATGTGTTGTAACCTGACGGTGGTGGGATCAGGTATGGGTGCCTGTAGAAGGTGGGAATTAACCTTTAAGCCACTGGAGTAAAAGTCAGAGGATGGATGTGTGTTAAGGACTACGATGATGGTGACGATTTTGTTTTAATATCCTCACTTTAAACCGCATGACACCCTCCTGCCTTACATACTTTTCGCAGTGAAACGTTGTACGCTTTTATGTTTAAATTACACTTTACACATCTCAGATTTGCTCGCTTCACACTGCAGACTCACACTTAATCATACCTCACAACAGGAGAGATAATGTGTTCACATTTCACTGTAAACATTTGCAATTAGAGAAATTAGAATGAAGTCTGCATGATGACGAGGAGGCAAGCTTTCCTGACGCTGACCATTTCGAATTCTGGGCTCGGCCGTCTGCCCAAAGCCATCCAGGCAGTTCATCGTCTCCTCGGGACTGGTCGATGAAAGGGTACTTACTTGTTTTAGGATGGGGATATGTGTGTACACATGGTGCATATACGAGGTTAAGAGACTGGGTAATACGAGTGTAATTCTTTCTCCCCGTAACGCAAGATGGCGTCGGCATACGTGGTTGTTGTGTGCCCTGGAGGAGCAGTGGAAGCCGTTGGCACGAGGAACTACTCCTCACTGGCTTCCGGCTAATTACTCTTTCACCCTACTACCACCAGTCTTCTGCCTGTCATGTACTCATTTCAGTTTTATATCGTAGCACCGCAAATATCTTGCACACAAAGTGTGCGTTGTTCATTGATTTTTTATCTTCTATTTTGGAAATTTGTAAAGCACTGGAACCTGGTTATTCAACTGTTTTAGGCATAGAATATCTAAAAACTTAGAACTGCATTTATGCCATTATAAATTTTGGCTTCATTGAAAAACAATCATCAAGCTGTTTACATCAGCGAATAGAACTGTTGTCGTAAATTTCTCGAACACTCATTTCTTCCACTGTTATTATATAAATGATATCAGACTTTGAGATTCCTTGTCATTCGGTTAGAACGTGTTGCACTGTAATACTGGAATTGCTGGTGTCAGATATTGGAGGAGGTGTCCTTTCCATTACGTGACCATGGGTCAGCGTTGTATGACTGATCCTCCACCGACAAAGAATGATCTCAAAATGACAATTCTTTTTGAAAGAGGAAGGCCATACTGCAACACCTTTATTAATGACAGCAAACGTTCAGTGGCTCTTTTAGTTAAACACACTGACTTTATATTTAACCCAGGAAAAGTTGTACAGACAGTTATTATAATTTCGGTGTGACTACATCTCTCACGGATACGGTAAGTATAATTAACTTTGGCCCCTTCATTTATCTTGGATGACCACACAGGCGAAAGTTTCACCGGTTTATTAGCAAGGACAACGAGAACCCATTGTTCTTCTTCCCTGTTCTGGGTATTTGTTATTGTTTGGATTTTCACGGCCTACGAGGGCCACGAACTTCCTGGAGACATATCTGCGGCAGAGTCGAAACTACGTAGATCTGATATCGGGTTGTGCTTGTGTGTTTCCTCACTCCAAATAGCACCGAAGTTTTTGCGGTGTCCCAAGACGGCACTAAAACCTTAGACGATTATTTAAGATTACCAGAGCACGTGCCAGGTAGGGATTTAGTTGTACATCTGGTTGTTGGCTTAAATGTAAAACAAAAAAATTTTTATTTACATGCGATGATATTTTCTTTGTAGTCACAAGCTGAACTTACGGCAGCTTTATTGATAATGGTGCAGTTTAGGTAACCAGCATTGTAAAACAGCGTATCATGCATGGAACAGATATAGGGAAAGTAACTCTTGTTACAGCCGTCTCAAGCTTTCACTGGAACCATATTCATAAATAATGTTGGCATCACGCAGCACGCTTTCAGTGCGAAGCTGCCATTGTTGTGAGCGTGACCTGAGGTTGGTAGGCTGCGGGTCTGGCCCGCTAGCAAGCTTTATGTATACCTTTGCATTGCCTTGGCGTACGAGGCCAACTCACTGAAGCTGATGTTACTCATTAGAATGTCACCAGTTTTCAGCTTAGCAAAGAATTACCTGATCATACCTTGCAACAAGTAAACATGCGCAGACGAGGCACTTTTTTCCATATATTATCGCGCGGCTCAAATCCTTGACGTGTCTATGGTCTCCACAAGCGTTCATTAGACCTTAACAAAAGAAGAGCTTTTAGTCGGGAATGTTCTACTGTCTCAGGTGATTTGTGTGCGTGAGATGCCCCCTGGGGCGTGGGGCATGAAGGCGTCTTTCCCCAACACACACACACACACACACACACACACACACACACGACAGGCCCTGGGCGGTTGACAGGCCGCATTTATTAATTTGCAGTCCATTTGTTTTTCACCTTGTTGTATGATTCATTCAGTGCTACCCAATCCTTGTGAACAATTCAGTTACTACGTGATCTGCAACTCAATTGCTGAGATCCAGTCCTTGAACCTGTATCCCTTGCTTGCGCCATTCACAGGATGAATAGGATTGCAGAATAAACTCGCCGCTCCTGTGGCAAAAACTAGTCAGTCATCTACAGAAGATAGGAGGAACTACTGTGCTTCCCTTGAAGTCCACGTCCATCGTTCTTGTACGCGTTCGTGTTCATAGTTTGTTTATCTTTACATCCGAATCCAGTTTCGGTTATGTAACTCCTAATGTGGACTCGTATTAATGAGCGCTTCAGCATCTCATCAGTTTAGGTTTTCCTGCCAATATTCCAGGCCTTAGAGGGGAGATATGGGGTCCAATGATCGTGAGCAATGTTGTGTGATAAACATTCCTCAAGGCAGAGAATAGTTTCTATGCATGGGTGTTGTTTACTGAGAACTCAAACATAATATATTCCCTAAGTTAACATCCTAAGGTAGCTTAGTGTAATCTGGTTTAGCTTAGGTTAACTTGCTTGACTTAAAGTAAGTTATTAAATGCATTTGTTATTATACTGATATCACATATAGATAAACATCGGCAGACCGTTGTACTTAGTATAATAAATTAGCGTCATTTTGAATACGACGATACCAAGAATGCAAGTGAAACGAAGGCTGAACAGTCAGGTTGTGAATTAAGGGTCTACATAGCGACGCTAATAATCTTGAGTCACACACCATAAAAACAAAACTCGAGGTGTAAGGATGGATAGTGACGAGCCTTTTATGTTACGCTGGTTATAGTCATATTTCCTCGTGTTTTAGAGTGACTGAACTTGTACACTGTTGGGGGGAAGTGTCCTCCCGAATGGGTCCCATCATTTTCGAAGTGATCGATATGTTACGTGTTGTCTCGACAAGTTGGTAATGTGAATGTGAGACAGATTAGCTAATGATTGCGTTATCCCCACTATATTTCCATCGAAGTATGAAATCAGTATAACACTGATTATGCTAAGTGATATGGTAAATGACAGGAAATGTCGCAAACAATCGATATATATCAATATTATGAAAGCAGGACGACGAGTATTAGGCCAGACCAAAGGGTATTTGCCAAAGTCTTTCGTCCATGGAGTCATATTTTTCGCACAAAAAGTGGTAAGGATTTTTTTTTTTCGTACGATACAGTACTGAAGTTTTGACTCCAGGTGAATCGATAAGGTACCTTTTTCTCATATGGTAACGACTATCGCCACGCAGGCAGGGTTGTGAATAAGAGACATGGCCGATTATAAAGCCAGTTAATTTTGTTTGGTCGTTTTCATGAGAGAAAATACAACGTAGATATGAGTTCCTTCAGATTGAAAATAAACAAAATAGGCTCTTGCTTTAGCATATGTTTTTCATCACTGGAAACACTTAACCTTACTACGTGAAACTGTCGGGTAACAGATATTATTTCTTCCACAGATGCTGAAGTACGTGCAAGTGTCGCCGTACCGCAGCTCTTCGGCTCTGGGCGGGGTGAGACGCGTGGGTGAGGGTTGCACGAGTGACGACTCCACCACACTCTCATCCCCCTCCACGCCCTCCACACGCATGTCCTCAGCTTCCAGCCACGCCTCCTCCACACGCATGTCCTCGGCCTCCAGCCACGCCTCCTCCACAGGCTCGTCGTCTGGAGGGGGAACGGGCCGGGTGGTGGGGCGGGCTGATAGTGTCAGCCTCAATTCATCTATGTCCTGCTCCAGCCTGAGTCAGGACCCGCTGAGTTCGCGGTCGTCGTCGTCTACGTCTCTGCAGGACACACCTAAGGTCAGTACCCACCTCAAGACGTCTGCATCGTGACTTGCACATCGTTATACAATCTGGCGTGATCATATTCATTATTTTTTTTAGTTATTGACTCAATAGATGGAACAGACGGTGGATTATTTTTTTTTCACTGGTACCAAGAAACTGCAGATAATGATTTCGATTGGACACCAAGAGATGTTCATTCACCCCAAATGGCTGTAGTAAAATGACAGGAATTAATTCTTTGATAGTGTAATATGCGCCGAAACTGTTAACAGACGAGAAAAGCACTGGAAATGTCTTAAGTAACAGCTGAAGTACGTTCATTAGCTCCACACGCTTGCGCAGTCGTAAATCTATGAGAGACATTACGTGGGCATTACATGCCACGTTCTTCAGCCTGGAGAAGTTTCCAAGTCATATTTCCTGATCATTTTACAGTCATACCAGTTTCCTCCAGTGGTTTTAAGCCATTGGAGCAGCGCCGGGTTAAAGGCAATATACAAGAGTGAGACGTGAGACATCCGCCCCATGACACGCACACATACATATTTTCAACCGGGCACACACATGGTCTTCACGGAACGCTGTCCTAAAGATGGTGCAAACTTCTACAGCGCCAACAGTCCTTCCTCCATATCCTCCACCTCCATGCCTCCCTCATGCCTCGACACACCTTCCATCATACTCCTCTCTCTCTCTCTCTCTCTCTCTCTCTCTCTCTCTCTCTCTCTCTCTCTCTCTCTCTCTCTCTCTCTCTCTCTCTCTCTCTCATGCGCCAGCACATTTCCTCCCCCCCCCCACAGACTTTTTTTCCCCATACGAAACGAACTCAAGACATCCATCTGAGCGATGGTGGTGGTAGTGTGGTATGCTGCTGGTCCATTGTCGGGAGCGGCGCGGCGCGGGCGTAACTAGGGAGGTGTTGAGCCCTCGGTATGCTTTGTAAGTGCTTTTAAGCTTCTGGAATCAGATTTGTCACGCACGTGCCTATGTGACAACTGGACTAAGATGTGGCGAGATCATTCGCCTCAAGAGTAGTGAAAATGCAACCCGCTCACCCGGACTTGAGTGTGTTTGGATTCCACGAGCTTTGTGCCGAGGGGAGAGTGTTGGATACACATTCCTTGTATACTCTGTATACACAGTGTGTCTCACGTGTGCTCACGCTGGCAGCGCGTGCCTCTGGAGGCCCATGTGTCATGTACGTTATCTTATGCTGGCGTCCGCTGAGGCATATCTTATGCAGACTTCAGGCATGATGTGAGGTGTGTGTATGCTGCCGTGCAGGCATAAGAGACAGAGAGCCTGCGACTGTTCTTCGTCTCATGACCTGTGACCAGGCGTTGCTCGAGGGTAGAGTCATCAGTCGATATGTTCCCAGACGGAGAGGGGGAGGAGGGTTGTTACGGTGCATTTAACCTCTTGAGAGCAACGATGCGAGCCATGAGCACCAGGGTTGCGACCCTTGTGAGTGACGGTTCTATACTTGGGTAGGATGACCGGGCCAGCTTACACAAGGGTCGGACGGTCGTTCATAAGGGATTGAAATGGATGATTACACGAGATCCATGGTGTGATCGGAGACTTTTTAAGTGCATGAGCACGATGTACGACAACGTGGTGCACCTGTCACACCTCTAGATATGCAGTTATGCGACGCGTCACAGGTACCTGGATCCCATCTCTCCCCTCCTCTTACACATACGCAGTTAAGCATTCACTGGATGTTCGCCAGAGGCGACAGATTAAAGAAAGAACGAGGGAGAAATAGTCTTGTAATTAAGTATGTGGATTAGGAAATGTTCAATAAACTATTCACAGTTTTCATTAGATCTAAATTACAGTAGGCAAGTTTGGTTACCTCAAGAAACGTAAGGGTTTAACTGATAAGGTCCAGAGAAGGGCCTTACAGAGACGGTACCTGAAGTAAGGGAGCTCAGTTATAGGTAGTTACATACACACTAACGACGTGGTATTTAGTGGCTCGAATTTCATACCATGAGTCAGGACAGACCCGCCGAGGTCGCGGGTTCGAACTCTGGCTGCGTTATTCGGCCCGCAGCCAACCTAGGTGGTCATTAAAGGGGTACCTGGCTCATACTGGTGTGTGTGTGTGTGTGGTGTAAAGATATGATACATGTATACAAGGTTAAGAGACGAGGCAACACGAGTGTAGAACTCTCTCCCTGTAACACCCAAATAGTAATCCGAAACCAAATGGATGACGAAGTATTCAAAGAACTGATCACATCGTAGGTAAGGCCAAACTTAGAATGTTCTTCTCAGATTTGGTCACCGCACCTGCAGAAGTAGAAAGAAGTAATAGAGAAGAGCCAGATGGGGACAGAAAGACTGGCATATAATTAAGAAAGCTGACTAACAGAAGGAGGACAGGGACCATAAATTTGTCTCATTGATAAGAGAAGAGTGAGGGATGGCGAAAACAACTACTTAAAATAATGTCGACAGTAAACGGCATTCAGAAGCCAGAGCTAGGAAAGATGCAGAGCACTCTTATGTAGTTATGAGTAGTGGGTAGATGGAATGGAGTGAGTGATGGAATCGTGAATGCTGACAACATAGTTCTAAAAAAAAAAAATGTGAAAGAGAAAGTTTACGAGATGGAGCCCCGCGAGTGTAGCACGCCCCCCTCCTCCCCTCGTAAAGTACAAATAGGTATTCACAGTTTCACACACTCTTGCTGATGTACTTTGTCGGAAGTGTGATGTCCACATGACGTCAGTACACGTCTAGGGATGTCAGTACATGATGTCTCTATAGTGTTGAAGCTGAGGTGATGACGTAGCGGTTATGCGGGAGATGGCGGAAGTCGCTCCCACACCCGGCCGTCTTCCGCCTCACCGTAACTACTGTAGTGGTGGTGGAGGAAGGGAGGGTGTAGTGGTTTGCTGTGGCGGTTGGTGGTAGATGATGGTGGCGTGAAGTGCACACGGGCTTAGCGTGACAGTGAAAATGATGAGAGTTGCTGTGGTGTTGAAAAGGGTGGTGGTTAATGTGGTGAAAGTGATTGTGGTAACCAGTAAGATGAAAAAGGATTATGGCTAATGTGTTGGTAATAATGATGGTGGTACGTATTGAGGTGAAAGGGATTGTGGGTTGATACAGCTGTGAAAAGGATGACGATTGTTGTAGTAATTGAAAGGATGATGATTAACGATGCGGGGAGGAATGGTTGTTTGGTAGGATATATTAGGGGTTGTGCGTGCTAGGTGGGGAGTTTTGGTACGTGAGTTTGAAGGTAGAGTGGATAGAGGTAGTGTAGGTCTGTGGAGGGAGAGGCGTCGACTATGTGGATAGCTTAAGTTGGATTTGCCTCTGTGCGTCGTAGCTTAAAGTGAGAACAATAGGTTCGTTCGAGTGGGTGCCCAAGATGTTGTACTTAGAATTTAAAAAAACATGTCACGTATTCGATATTCACAAATTCGATATTCATAATAACGAACAAAAAGCCAAGCTGCCACTGATTAGATTCCGACGAGGGTTTAGGTCTAAGCTCTCCAGCGCCTGCGAGAAATCAATAACTTATTTATCTCAGATCTCAGAAAATCACATTATTACGCACATTATATGTAGGGATATAAAGAATTCTGTTAAGATCGGATTTTTAGACATAGAAGACCAGGGTCTTGCGGCATGGGGCATAGAGATAATTGATATGTTTCCAGTATTGCTTGACCCCCTCAGGCAGAACTGCGAAGCAAGGGGTGGCTAGGCTTCAAAATCCTGCCGACGAGGTTTTTAGCGACGTTAGGAGCGTGTACGTACAGGGAATGAGATGCTCTTCCATATGGCTGTGTAAGTATTTGGGATGTGTTCAGAAGATTCCCTGCAGTCGTGAGGAGTAACCATCATTACAGACACAGTAAATGATAACGATTTTTTTTTCTATTTATTCTAACATTTGTAGTTCTAATGAGGGAACATTCCTTCAGTTGGGTGTTCTCGTATCTTGTCTGTAGCGTTGGAGTGTATTTCATGATTACTACAGACTTTTAAACCAATCTGGACTCTCTGCACTTCGAAAAAGTATGTTCAAAAGTATTTGTTAGAAGATTTGTTGCTGTGCTTCGAGTATCAGACTCTTGCATCTCTCTCCATTGCTCACAGTTTGATTATCGGTTAGTATTGCTGTCATTGTTGATGTGGGGTTATTATGGAGATGACTTGATACTGTGAGTGGAGATCCTAGCCTCCCGGCAGTGGCTTTTGTGGCCTCCCGACCTTCTGAGGAATGTGTAGGTCATGGTGACCTTCCCGTTGCATCTGACCCGAACCTGCACGACTACCCGAGGCCGTACGTAGTCTTGCTTCTCGGGAGGAGGCAGTTCTTAGGACGATAAACAAAGGTCCTAGACGTGCTTTGAAAGAACGATGCATGCAGTACAAGAGCTTGTGATTAGTTCATCTTAGTCCATGTAGCTCAGGTTGGGCCAGGTTGATCAGAGATGTTTCGTCTTTGAGGGATTGTTGCTCGCTTTACCAAGTGAACCCAAAAGCCCTCTGGAAACTTCCCTCATGTGCAGTAAATTACCTTCATCGTATACCTTGAGTGTCATGCTGGCTGGCTCGATGTTGCATGCATCTTACAGCGGCTTTACTAAAGTTTTCCCTGCCGTCACAGCACTGATGCTGTATTGGTGGTGGTTTGTACTTTGTCTCAGTCCATGGACTGTAGGTTTGGTCATGGTGATAAGGTGTGGCGATCCTCCGACACCGACGGTCCATACCATTACACTACAACTGCTGCCCCATCACCATGGACCGTTACCCTCCTCCTGTACCATCTCTTGCACTGCCCCACACTGCTGTGCTGCTACTACTCTCCCTGTTCCATCATCCTTGCACTCGTGTCCCTATTTTGCCACTCCTATGCACTACCGCATTGCCCACACCCAGTAAACCGTCCTGTTGCTCTTCCCTTTTCATCATCCCTCGAGCGATCGGCCCCTGGTGGTGGGTCCTGTAGTGACTTAAGATCTATCCACCCACGGCTGGTGCCGTCCACTCTATCCCTCGTATCAACGTCAAAAGTGATAAGTTTATGGCTCATTGTTTACCTGGTGTGTGAAAGCCCTGTACAGGTGACTGGATGTGTTATTAGTGTTTGCGTGACCCCTCGTGACCCATGACCTAGCAGAGGCGGAGGGTGAACCTTCTGTAGCAGGTTAGTAGCTGCAGTAGGAGATGATGGTTCCGCTGCTGCCGGGGTGACGCTCATTAAACAGGGGCTTGTGGCTGCCGGTGACCTGCTCTCCCCGTCCGCTCCAGCGAGGTGTTGTAAGTGGGGTTGTTGATGGTAATAATGTTTATGTGTGATGATGGGAGTGATGAAAGTAACTGCCGCATAGGTGGTGATGATTGATGGCGTTTCAGCAATCGCTCAGTCAGTGTTCTTTGGAGAAGGAGGAGGTTGGGGAGGTGTGTGCCTAACGTCGGCCATCCTCACTGCCTCGCATCGTAGCCTCCTCCTGCCGCTCCTCCCGCCCCGTGACGCCGCGTTCACGTCGCTCTCTGTTGCCCCACAGCCTCAAGTAATATATGTGTCGCCTTTCACTAACTTTCCTCCATAATTAGACAGTCAAGTTCAGGCGGCAGTGTGGGACACGCTTCTGTAAGTGGGTAAGCGTATGTGTACCATCGGAAGCGTCAGCTGTAGCTGCTGTGATTATACTCCTGAATAAACGGTAGGACGCATGTCCCAGAGAACATGGTTTCCCCTGCTCTTTGCCAGCCCTTTGGGATAAGGGATATCCCCATTTCTCCAAAAATCAATATCTATAAGAGGTGCATTATACGTGTGTGTCCTCGATCCATTACATGTTGTGGGAGCGGAGTTCATAACAATAAATGGATAAATTGGTTCCTGACTTAAATTTTATTGAAGATGACACATGATATACCGGGTTGTATGTGTCAGATAATCCATACTGCAGGGAAGTCGGAGGATGGCCCATTAAACGGTTAAGTTTCCTCAAAAAATGTATTGAAAGAAGGTCTAAACGCAGTCGATTTCTGTGACATCCTTCAGGATCCTGCTGCCGGCTGACCTTACGAGGACACTTGGTTCTTGCAACAGCCTGCAGGGCGCCTGCTGGTGAACTTCATGAAGGCAGCTGAGCTACTGGACAAAAACGTGGTCGAGAGACGTGTTACCATTGCTTCCGCGACGTAATAACAGACCAGGTGGCAAAAACTTGATGTGTTTTGTACACTGGTCGTGATTGTCAGCCAAGCTAGGGCCCGCGAAGGCCTAGAGAATATCCCGATCTTGCTTCGTACCACTAGTAGATTAACAGTACCTTTTTTATATATAAATTTCATTGAGGTTGACAGTTAGGTCTTACTTAGATCGACGCTTGAGCGACAGAGGACAGTGGCAGGTGGGAGGTTGATCATGGAAACGGTACTGAGTTTGATCGAGACGAATGTTCCTTCGTCGCGTCGCCAAGCGGGCGCAAGTGTGCCGGAAGCAGGGGAGTGCCCGCCTAGGGACCCCTTGCTTCCCCAGAGGGGCAGCCTGTCTCACCATGCCTCCCTTAAGCACCTGCATCCCAGCACCCAGCCACAGCCTCTTGACCCGGCCTCTGGTGCCGAAACTCTCTCCGTCACCTGTTGTCAGACCTCGTTGTATATCACCAGCTTACCTCACTGCCCATTGACAGTGTCTCCTGTGTCTTCAGGTGAAGTATTCCTGAAATGACTGACCCTACCCGATGAGAAAACGGGATTCCTTTTTTCAGTTTTCTGTTGTATTTTTTTTTTTTTTTCAGAGTAGGCTCTTGGGGGAACACAGGATGCCTCAGATATCCGGAATTTGACAGGATTTACTCTTGAACCTTTTAGTTCAGCAAATTTCCATATTGCATACCATGAACATGCATGAAGATCAGTCACATGTGAACATTTTATGAACTAAAAGTAAAGAGTGAGTTCTCCCACTTGAGTCTGGATTTTGGAAACGTCCTGTATAAAGCGTTGCTCCGCAGCTTCGCTGCTGACGTACCTGGGAGAGACTGAGCTCTTCCTCACCATCCATCACAACACAACCATCCCATCATCAGTTCGCCTCACCAGTGCTCCATCTCACACCCCTCATCATGAACCACTTTCTCTTCGTCGCGATGTTGCTTCTCGCTTTTGGAGACATTAATTTCTTTGGCTTCTGCTTTCGATAGTTGGCTGTCGGCATGCCTCCTCCTCTGGCAAGGTCACGCAGCGCCCAACAGGTCACTACATCCCCACAAATGTTGCGTAACTGTTGGCAGTTTCAGGAGTGAGAGGCTCGATGTCTGCTTCTTTCCTTCCACAGCGAGACTGTGGAAACCTTTCCCATCGTATTTTTCTTTCTTACTCACAGAATCTGTCACCCTTTCAGAGACGGGTGTGACATCGCTTGACAGGGTAACTAATATTCACCTCCAGTAGGCTGGCTTCATATCAGGTCACTCCACCACTTTACTACACAGACGTACCTCACACAACGCGCCTTTATGGCTTCAGCCATGCACAGCTCCCCTCCCACACGGTACTGGCTGTAATAGACTTCAGCAAACTATTCGAAACCTTACCCCGACATATCTTAACACCAAAGGTTCTTGACATCACCGCCGTCCATGAGTTTAACAAATAATGATCGGCTATTTTTATTTTGGACTGCCCAACCAGAGTCGTCCACAAAGGCCACATTTCTAAAACACTCGAACTCTACAGTGAAGTCCCCCAGGTAGCTGTTCTGTCTCCAACTTTCTTCTTTTTCTTCCTACATGACGTTCCTCAGTCTTACCCCTTGCAAACCACAATGTGAATGTTCACTGATATGTGGACGACCTCGCACGTTCATCACAACACCCGAGCTTACACAAAGAACATTTAACTTGCAGCATTATGTCAATCAGAAAACTAGATTGCTGGAAACAGAAAATCTATATCGCCACTGAAGTCTGTCGTCACCATCTAAACACCAGCCAAACGTGAACCCAACCTGTACCTTCGTCAGTAATCAACGTTTCCCACTAAACACACAATACGTGGAGGGTAGTAGGCAGAGACTTGTTGCCCGGGGCGTCGCCAGCACAAGCCTCGGCCTTTCTCTTCCCACAGGTCGTGTCAGTGGCACACCTTCCTCACAAGTCTTCACCTTGAGACAGATACTTATTATATCCATTTCAATACACGTCTCCGCCATCAGGACCCTCGCTGGAAAGGTATTCGTGCCGTAATTTTCAGGACCTGTTTTTGCCGGACTGATTTCAAGATAAGTGGTTCATAAATAACGAGTTGCGTCAGGTTTTTCTAGCTGCTTGAACAGTTGTTAGATCAAGAAGTGTCCTGAGACTGGTTCTGGTTTTGTTCGACGACGAGGAGAGTTGCTGGCAACGTTGTGAGCTGCCCCAGGGAGGGGGCCAGTGTTTATGGCGACACTCGCATAACGGTGTAGTCTTGGTTGTTGGGGTTATCATTATTGGCACGATAGTGAATGGGGCGAGTGTGTGAATCCCCTATATTCTCGCTGTACCGTCGGGAATGTAGGGGATTTCTTCCCTTAAGGCGGGCAGACGGCCCAGTGTGGTGAAGTGTTCCCGGTGGTGGTGTGGACCCTGCGGGTGGGAGGCACCGCAGGACAGAGTCCTAAGGTTTTACCCCCAGGGCTACATAGTTTTGGAGGAGGAGGATGTTGCTACCTGCTGGAGATGCGTGTAATGGTGTTGGCTCTACGGGGAAGGGATGCATCAATACAAAGGCTGGGAGGCAGGGGGATAGGGTTGCCGGGTTGGTGAACTGTATAGGGGGAATCTGTGGATGAATGTGGTGTTGCTGACTATACAGATGGAGCAGTCCTGGATGGCTGGTGTGTCATTACTGGCTCCGTAGGGTTAAGAGGACTGGATATCTAAGTGGCATTACTATTATTTCCTGCACCTGAGGTAGTAGCTTTACGTGTATGATGTAATGTGTTTACCTCAGGGAAGTTATGTTTGGGCCTCATTTCCCTGCCTGTGTTAGATACAGACAGACTGATAAAATCAGTACATTGTTGAAGCCACTTATCTTTTATAGATTATAATGTAATTGATGATGCACATTTACCACTCAAGAAGAGAATTATCTGACGATGTAGGAAGGCAGTAAAGATAATATTTGAAGTTGTTTATATCATAGAGTAGCCCTTGAGGGCTATCCTGAGGTGTTCTACTCTATAATGACTCGACCAGTAGAATGCAACCATGTCTTGCAGTTGTGGGTTAAGTGTGTGTTTATCGTGTTGCAGGTCGTGTCTACTTCGTCTCCTACCACCACTGCCACCATCACCAAGGTAAGTGTGTTTCTGGGTTTCCCAAGGCCTTTGTATTGTAAGTATGTGTGTGTGTGTGTGTGTGTGTGTGTGTGTGTGTGTGTGTGTGTGTGTACCATCATGTGTGGGGTAGTGTTGCTGGCCAAGTACAGGTCCGGCCACCTCTGGCTGTCACCCAGCCTTGCATGATTTCTACTAATTTCTTTTTCAAAAGTGAACTGGATTATTTTTTTCTTAAAGGTAAGTCGCCTGAGTTGCTTTGTTAAGAATGTTTTTGTTGAAATAACTCAAGTTTTCCTTGTGTCGACCAGGCAAATTGAGTTTGGCTAATGTATTCAAATCTTAGTGGTCTAGCAACTCCCCTAACTGTGTATGCTTGTTAAAAAGTTCGTATTCCATGATTGGCCTCGCTTAGGCAGACCTGTGTTTAACCGACCTCGCAGTTGATTATTTACATCTGTTTCTGTACCTTTATTGACTGATTTTAAGATGAAGTAGCTTGAATAACTGGACTGTCTATGATTATGTGCTGTGTTAACCTGGATAACTGGATTGTCTATGATTATATGCCGTGTTAACCAGGATAGCTTCATTGTTTATGATTATATGCTGTGTTTCCCTCACTTAAAGTCACTGTGTTTTAATCCTTTCTTCTTCACCAATGGAAATTTTATGTACGTCTTGGTCATTTACCAAATAAAGTAATTGGAATGGAATTTCGGTGGGTTAGAGATACGCTCGTGGATGGCCATGTGGACGGCGCCATTCAGTCTTGCGGTGTAATGTAAACATTTCATACAATAATGTGCTGCTTCTCGACCTTGGAACTGTACCAGATTGGCCATGAGGACCTCATATCTCCCACCAGTCCTGCTGGCCTTCATGACTGGGGCTGTTTGGTGGTGTGTCGACTCACAAGAAATGTCTGGCGCCTGTGTGTAACGAGATATCTGTGGCAATACCCGAACCAGATTACTGGAAGTTACTAATACCTCGCCTGTTGACTCGTCTTCAATCCCGTTCCACTGCAAACTCTGTCTGATTGACGAGTTGCCTGTGAACACAGAGTAACGTAAGGCGACACATGCGCAGATGGTCCGACGTCCGACACACGAAGGCAGTTTCGCGCCATTTGCAGACGACGTCACGAGTTATGGGTAGATTACAATTTAGGACACCACAGTGTTGGATCGTTTCCAAAGCCTAATAAAGACAGACGATAAGTTTACTTTCATTTGAGGTCAAGTTTCCCCGCTTTTATGTTAAGGTTGGCCCTCTCGTGAGAACCGACCTTAATCGATAACTTTCCAAGGATTTAAACAAAGATTTAGAACATCTAAACTTGGAATCATGGATCCACCTCATTCCCTGTCAGTGGAAGGGATGATTGCGTCTGCGATAGAGGTGGTTCCTGGGAACCTGGGGAGGTTTACAGGTAAAACTATCCTTAACTCCAACACTTTCTGAAGTCCGCTTCCTCGTCTTCTCACAAGACATGTAATATACTGCTGAACTGGATGATGATCTGTGGTGAGGAACCGGGTGTATTGTCTTACAGAAGAGACTTCAATCTGTCTGGAAGGCCACGCTGTGGGTCACCAATACACTGACATAGGTATAATGTACACCGTTAATGCTGCTGAGGAAGGAGGAATACTATGGTCAAGCCTGTGGGTGGGTGTATTGAAGTTGTGTATTTTATTTCAGTGACGAACCGAGTCGTTGCGGATGTAACAATATGGTCGATCAGAAAGGCCCGAAGGATGACTGCCAGGACCGTATCTGTGTGACAACAGGATTTTTTTTTAAACCACTGTGGAGCGCCTGCCCTCCTTTGGCCTTAATAGGATTTTGGTTTCTTTTTTTTTATAGGAGAAACAGCGAAGTTATGGTCCACTCTTACCCATTCTGTGGCCTGTGGCTCAAAAGGGGCTACAGTGCACTAAGGATCAGTTGTGTGGATGCCTAGTTGGTGATCTTAATTCCAGTCAACATAGGAACCGTGAGTGTGTGTTACAACAACAGCTTTTCCAGCGACTGCTGTCTTTTACTGTAGAGGACTGTCTGTGTCTGACATGTTTTGAAGGATTACAGTCTCCGGCGATGGAGTCAGAGCAACTACTGTCGTTGTGTTTAACTCGGTACCCGCTCAAGTTGTGACTTGAGGTGATGGGAAGGAACAGTGATGTTAGAGGAAGTAAATTTTCCATGGGGGTAAGGTAGTGGAACAGCTGTGTCACTTGATAAAGTCCATGAATAATATGCGTTCTGAACTCAGCATTTGTGCATGGATTAGAATTCTTTCTGAGCATACGGATGTGTGTGCCAGTAAGAAGAATGACCAGCTCATTCTGCCTTAATTGATCTAAAGATCAAGTTCTTATCTCATGTTAATTATCATAGATTTTTTTCATAGACTTGAATTCTACATTCACTTCAGCCTTCCAAACCTTCTGTCAGGCGCTGGAGGAAGCAAGAGACAACATAATCAGTTACAGAACTAAAAACATGCCAGATACAGTACAACAATCACAAAGATGTATTGAAACCTAACCTACTTAACGTAACCAATCCTCTTTGAATGATCTAGTCGTTCTTCTCCATGATGTCTTGTCTTGCGTTCCCACACCACACCTGCTGGCTGCAGCAACCGCCATGGAAACTTGTCAGGACTTTTCCCACAAGACCTGGTGACCTTTGTCTATGTTCTAGGGTGTGCGTTGGGCAGACACCGACGGCTCAACCGGAAAACCTCCTCTTTTTTTTCAGTGACCAGACCTGTTCTGTTGACGATATGGCCTTGGGGATTAGACGAATCTGCCCACTAGAAAAGTCGATGGAAATGCAGACATGTCTCGGGGTAATGGAGTTTAGGCTAAGGTTGAGAACGGCTGCAGACTCTCCGAACTCGTGACTTGCCATCGCGCCATATAATGGCACCACAGATTCTTACCTCGTCAGTTAGGTGGATGATGGTCGGGTCTTTGCTTCTGAAGAGACGTTGAAATTACCAGAAAGTTCTGAGGTAGTCAAAACTCCGCACGAACCACAGTCACGTCTGGAGTTGGACGAACTAGTTATGTCAGGCCAGACTTCAATAAGTCGGTGAGGAGGAGCCCCTAGTGTCTCCAGTTGGGCCATACTGAGCTGTGACATGGGCTTCTTTGGTCCATGAAAAGCTCTTGGCGATTCATATTGGCTTTGTTCTGAAGATGGTGGGGGATGATAGTTCATGGCAGGTTTGTCTCGACAAGTGGTCGTGAGTCTCATGGTCGTCTGAACAGCCTAAGTTAGGCTGTGTTGCAGATCACTCGGGTTTTCGAAGGGTCTTGGCTGGTCTTCCCGTGTCTGGGCTTGCCTTAGTGATGGTGGGTTTAAAGGTCGTGTCGAGGCGACAGCCCTGCGGTGGGTGACAGTGGATTAAAACGACCGCATTGTAACCTGACCAGCAGCGCGGCCACCTAACCCTCTCCACCGCCGCCGCCGCCGCAACAGGTTGATGGGCATGGCTTGCTGCTGGACAGGCGGACGGGGGCTAACGCGATAGCTTGATTAAGTCGTGTAGCGGGTGATGCAGCGGGTCGCCTGCACCGCTCGGTGGCGACTGGGACCGACAGTTGACCTAAGGCAGCAGGCCAGCTCGTCACGGAGGCTTCCCAAGAGAGTGTTTTGAGCAGATCGAGATGACTGTCAGCTGTCCACTGTCAGCTGTCCAGTCCTCCATGGCTGTAGAATATCCTCGTAGATTCGTCCTGTCAGATAGATACATGCCTGATAACGGAGCCCATGTGTTTTCTACAGTGCTTCCTATTTATTGCTGTTGTAGCAGAGCTACGCTGATGTCGAACGGGAGATTAGAGTGAAAAAGACGAACAGTGATCGTCATTTTTCTTTTGACACAACAGTAGCTGTGGGAAAACAGGGTTGGGGCTGCTGGGAGGGGACGGGTGGTAGTGAGGGATGGATTGGGAGGGTTTGGGTTGGCTTGTGGTGAGGGGAGGCTGGGCAGGAGGATTGGTCATGGTGAGGGGAGGCTGGGGTGAATCAGAAGGGTAGGGCTCTGGGTGGGGCGTGGGTGGGTATGGCGCGGAGTCCACGTGGGAGAGGGAGGTACTGGCGTAACCTGAGGAGGGTGGAGGTGGTTGTGACGACTGGTCTGGCCTGGCCTGGGGGAGGCACCTTGCTCCTCACCGTGGGAACCACATCTGCCCCAGCCTTTCTCTCTCTCTCTCTCTCTCTCTCTCTCTCTCTCTCTCTCTCTCTCTCTCTCTCTCTCTCTCAGGAGCCACGCTCACTGGCGCAGGTAGAGGGTGGGCGAGAGGGGGAGTATATACTGGCCTCTTACGCCCGAAGGGGTAATCGAGTATGATGCTCTGCTGAGCAAGGACGTAAAGAACACTAATTAGATGGTAAAAAGGAAGAGATCCGAGCGAGAGTAAAGGTAGTTCACGCATGACAAGACTGTGTATAGCGTCTGGCAAGAAGGGGGGGGGGGTGACGATGGTGGTATATTGTGCATGACGAGGGGGTGATCCTTCTGTTGTTGATGACTTATTGTGGGTGATGAGGGAAGATCCGTCTGTTGTGGTGGCTTGTTGTGGGTGATGAGGGAAGATCCCTCTGTTGTGGTGGCTTGTTGTGGGTGATGAGGGAAGATCCCTCTGTTGTGGTGGCTTATTGTGGATGGCATGTAGGAGACGCTTCTGTTGGTGGTGGTCTGTTTTGCCTGACGCATTAGAGACGCGTCTGTTGGTGATGGTTTATTTTACATGACGAGGTGGAGGGGACGCTGGTATTGGTGATGGCTTATCATGTGTGACCGCTCCTGCTGGTGGATTATAATGCATGGTGAAGGGGAGATTCTCCTGTCGGTGGTAATATGATGTTGATAACGAAAAGACGTTCCTGAAGCTGTTGGCTTATTTCTCACGACGAGGATAGACTCATGAAGCTGTCGGTTTACTGTTCAGAACGAGAGGAAGACGCTGGCTTATTGCTCAGGACGAGGAAGACACTAGCTCATTACTCAGGTAGACACTGTTGAAGCCGTTGTTTTATTGCTCAGGTGGAGTCGGAAAACCCTGGTGGAGCCGTTGGTTTATTGCGCTTGAGAGCCGGTGTACAACGCATGAAACCAAGAGGGGTTATGGAGGAAGCGCTATTGAGGGGGCGGGTGTTATACGCATGACAGCCGGTGCCTCACCCATGGCAAGTGAGGGAGGCGGTGGTGAGGACGACGATGATGGTGGCGATGGTGTTGATGAACCGCGTACAGTGAGTGAGCTAGCGACTCTGTGATATGATGAACGGCCATAGGGTACTGTGGAAGTCTGTGGTGGAGAAGCTTGAGAGAGAGAGAGAGAGGAAGGTGTGGCGGTGTAGGGTATACATACGTACATAAGGACGTAAGTCCTGGGAAGCTGGAAGCCCCTGCCTCCACCACACAACACGAACCTCACTACACTACACAGCTCCTCGACCCCGAAGTCACAATCATCCCGCAGGAAATCGATTCAAAATCACCCACCGGCAAGACGAGAGAAACCGGATGATACATTACAAAATACGTCTGAACGGTTACTGATATTTGAGAGGTTAGGCTCGTGGAAACAGAGGACGCGGTGCTGTTGTTCCTTATCAGTTCAGCGGTGCTGCAGATGTCCGTCCAGCTGCATCCTGTCATGATAACGAAGGAATGCGGATGAATGCAGACGTCATCGGTGGATCCTTTTCGAAGCGGTTTTGTGGTGAGGAAAAATGATGAGAAAAGCAAGAGATCACGGTGTAAGGAGAAGTGAGACACGGTGAGATGGCGAAGTACAAAGATACAAGTACTTGCGGAATGTCATTTATACTAAAGGACAAACCACACCGCCGTTATGTCCATCTCAGATGGTCATTGTCGTCCAGCCCCACAGACTCGGCCCGTCACAGTAACTGCTTTACAGAGATCGTTTAACTCTTGCGTCTGCAGGATGATAATCAGATTCTTTTAAGTATTTAGATCTCTTTTGTTTTGTGCTTGAAAACCAGCAGTGAATAACCATAGGGTTCTTGCCACTTTACAGAGTCCAGTAGTATCAGTCAGTAAGAGGATGACAGACACTGCTGCAGTGTTTAGAACCGTCTTTCTTACGTACACGTTCATGATATCTATTATTTTTGTTTTTAAATCATCGTGGTCGAATTTGATGATCATCTGTGGCATCAAAGGTTCCGTCGCAGTTCGGCCAGCGACGCCGGAGATACCCATCATCTCGGCTTGATGACTGGTCGAGACTGGCTTTCAGTATTGGTCGGAAATTAAAACACCGTGGTATCGGTATTTGTACTGTGGCTGGGATGAGAAATGTGAGTGAGACAGACATTAGGTTGTTTGTAAGTGTGGATTCCAAAATATTCGAATGTCGTTGATGTCCAGAATGCAAGAAATTACGGCATGATCAACGGAGAAGACCAGAGATAAAGTTAATTCATCTGTTATGGCAAAAGTGCAAGAAACTTGGCGTGGAAGGAAGGGAAGGCTGGCGCGGTGAACGGTCGTGTGGCGCGGCGACGCTGCTTGACCGCGCGCCAGTCTGGCGGGCACTGGTCAGACGGCGACGCCTCGCTCCGGCTCCTGGGGCAGGAAACGGCGACTCGTGTTCGCTGTGTGCTGGTCACTAGGTACCAGGTCAGGATCAGATCAGTCGTGATGACCTGGGCCTTAATGATGGTGGGTCCAGGTAGTGAAGGTTACCCCTGAGCCAGCCTGGCTGTGGTCAGCGGGGTAGAGAGTTAATTGGATCGTAATCGTTTGGGATGTAAACGAGCGGTTAATATCTGTTTCCACGCGTTGTGGAAACGCCCTTATCTTAAACAGAAAGAGATCAATAAACCAATTTCTCATATGCTAGAATTAAGGGCATATAACAATCCCTATTAGTTGATGGTAGCCTCGATAAGAGAGGTAAGATATGGTATCTGAATTGAGGCAGATACCTTAAGCGTTCCAGATACGATCAGGCGAAGGAGGCTGCGCGGCCGGTTGCTATATGTGACCCAGGCAGGCAGGCACCAGCCTCGGCCCGCGGTCAAACACGGTGTCTGGTGGAAAGCTGACGTGACGCTTGTCTGTCACTTGCTTGGCCGAGTCACTCCCTAATTGAAGACCGTGAAACGTAAAGGTATCACACAGGGATGCATATATCTTGGGTAGAATTTTTTTTTGTTCACATTCGTCAATGTCCAGTCAGTTTTCGCCAGGGGCGTACCTATGACTAGTTAAGTTTAGCCACAAGGGTCATGTTGGTGGTGGTTACCGTGGGACTGGCCTGCGTACCTGCTTTCGCACCTCTAATTAGCCAACATTTGCCGCCCCCATAATTACACCGGCCACGGTAATTACGCCACGATTGCAGGTGTGTATCGTGAGCGGGTCAAGTTGCTGGGCGAGGGACGGGATGGAGCATTCCCGCTCGTGTGGGTACTCTGCCTCAGACCTGGTTATCGTGATGGCTCTGCCCCCATAATGCTAAGGTGCTGAAAATTGCCTCTCGTAGCCCCGAACTGTGAACTGAGTTTCATAAGATGGCATTGCACGACACCTCTCCTCTCTTTTTTTTTCATGTTGAAATGACATAGCGAGAGTTGCTCCCAGGAATGGGAGGTTCTGGACAGCACAGTTGTATTATTCCCTACACCCATCACCACCTACTGTACTATACAGACCCTCTCTTGGGATATACTTATGATAGTTTACGATTGTAGAATTACGAATATGACTACTCAGGTGATGGTGATCTCTGTGTTGGGTCAGAGCTCAGCACTGGAGACCTCATAAGTTGATTCCCAGAGGCTGAGTCCCGGTGACTTCCACACATCGAAGATACTCATAATCTTGCGTCGAGGTCCATAGGTGTTACAGCTCGCGGCCGCCTAAACTGAAATGAGATATTGAAGCTAGACAACGTAAAGAGCCAACTCATGTTACACAAAGTTGACTCGACTCTGAAATTGGGAGTTTTTGATCAGGGTATCCTTGAATTTTGTTGACCAAGACCTTACCAGGTACAGTTAGCAAAGATTTTCCCGTTATGAATAGCCCGAGCTTTCCGGGAATCGCCATCCGCTACTCGCCAGACAGGAAAAACCTAAAGAGGGAGAGAGATGTAGGAAGAGGAGGAAGGCAAAAGAAAGCTTCATTCATTGTGATTTCAGTGTGGCTTAATATGACATACAGGAACTCTGGTTTTAAGTTCTTATAGGGGCCTGTACTGCCCCGCTAGCGACTCCTTCAGGATGGAGAACTCAAAGACCAATACATTTTTTGAGCATTAAGACCTTGAGACCAGTAAACCAGTGTCTTTGATTTCTTGTCAGGTTGGCCATGAGAGCCTGCAGGATCAGTAACATCTGTAAACCAGTAACTAGTTGTATCCTTCAGGAGCTAGTTATACGGTATGTATTGCATGAATTGCTTTGGTTTTTACCATCTTCTTTAAGGGAGTTCTTTGAAGAGTAATACAGAAAAAGATGCAGTGTTCTTGTAGTTGACAGAATCTTATAAAAGGACAGGTAGGTAAAATTAAGGAAAAAGATTCCGTGTCCACTTAGTGGATACAGGCTTATAAAAGGGCAGTTTTACTTGGGTAGAGAAAAATTTTCTCATGACCTTCAATTGTTGGTGGTTGTCATAAGAAACCTGTCACGATTCCTGTCCCGACGGTCATGTAGACCTGCCACTGAGGACCTGTGAGTCAGAACTGGTCGCGTGTGTGTGTGTGTGTGTGTGTGTGTGTGTACCTGGTGTTGTGGATGTAGGTTTCTTGCACCAGGCGCATCCTCTGGTGTGAGGATTCGGTAAGGTAACTTAAGTACTACTGCTGTAGCGACCCTTGCACAGCTTCAGGATCTACTACTGTTAACCATAGATGACGACCTAGTTGGATGCATCGTTCTGCGGGTTGATGTGAGGGTGACCGACCCCCAACACATTACCTGCTGGGAGTGTAAGACGAGCTAGTGGCCAAGACCTGTCCTCCTCCCGCCCATCGTGTTCCTGGCTGCCCCTCTCCTCGTCCTCCTACCTTGGCTCACTCGGCCGGCCCGACCCCTCTCTCCATCTTTCCTTCCCTCCTTCCCTCCTCACCTCTTGTGGAGCGTTGGTTGTCGGCCTGGGTTTGTTGATCTAATGATCGTAGCGAAAGGACGGAGGTGCAGTGACATGATGGTTAACGACGCTTGACTGACTGACCGGGTATTGCACATCCTTAAACGGTCCTGTTGATATTTCCGGGTCGTAAGTTGAGAAGCCTCGACACTAGACGTTAACGCCTCTGTCATATCGATCCCGTCGCCTTACATCGTTTTGTTCCATAGTCTCGTCTTTCACTCATGATAGGCTGCAGGTTAAAAGATCAGACCGTCCTGCAGTATTTCCTACCTGTATAATGTTTATTTCTCAAATTTGCGCTGGAGAGATCATAAAACCTCTACTCACGGGTGGAATTTAGGCCAGGTGTGTTGCGGGTGTCATGGGCTGTATGTGTTCGAAGGTCCTAAAGCTGTAATGGGAGGAGAGTACCTTCGACGAGATATTGCCATGAATGGCTAGGCTAGTAGCGCGTGGCGCTCACCGTACTGTTTGCTTGTTTTGCTATTCTGTTACCCTCTGGTGGGTTGCATGATTCCATCTGTCCTCAAGCCCGACGGTAACACCAAGCTGTCTACGAGAGGAGATATGAGGCGGGGCGGGGCTGGGCTGGAGGCACCACGGTGTAAAAACTGACCCAGTGCCGCACGAGCCAGTGACCACCTGACCAGATCATCTTCACCTTCAGCCCTTTAACAGGTCTCTGGGAAGGGGGATCCTCGTGTGGGATCCGAGTCCCTGTACTGTTCATTACTTTTTATGTGTATGTTGCTGTGTCTGGAGACGTGACCTTTTATAACTAGCTTGAACAGTTGCTATACTCGGTGTTGCAGAATTAACCTCCTTCTCTTACTCCAATGTCTGCACAGATTACTGGGTCGAGTCTGATAAATCCTATGGTTGCAACTCTGAGATACGTCATATGCAAGAAAGAAACGGACGGTTTTATTTATAGACATATCAGTCTGTTCCTTATATCGAAAGTACATGGGAATTTGAGGTTTTAGGCACCAACAGTCAAGGAACGAATCAACAGGAAAGTTTTGTCGAAGACCGAGGCGAGGCGAACCCTCAAAAATACAAGTATTTTTTTCTTGTATAAGACTGACGTACCCAGGTGTAGCAGGCTCGCGGAGGACATTGAAGGCTTGATACCTGTTTCGTTGTGTTTGGAACGATGATTAGCGTCCAGAGGATAGGAGGAGGGAGGAAAAATGCAAGACTGATAAGATTACTCCTTGATGAGTCAGGTTCCCTTAAGCACTAATTCCGCCCACCCTTGATGTCCATGTATTAAATAAGTGGATCGTCAGCCCACTTCTGTTGCTTTAGTATTCTATGTATAAATTTGTGTAATAATGGTAATAAGTAAAGGTTTATTGAACTAACAACGGGCAAAGACTGAAGGTAGACGTAATACAGACAATATAGATCGTGAGGCCTTGAAAATAGGATGGATTTGCTTAACAGACAGTCGTTCCACAAGTATTGGTATGGCAATGTATTGGTTTTCATAGGGATAGGGGATGTGGCTGTTTCTGTAACGGCGATCCATGCGAGCACGGATGAGTTCGATGGTGTTGTGGTGCCAGACTGCTACTTGGGAACGAGGAATCTATTGTAGCAAGGAGTTCAAGGAGGCGCGAGCGATCCACTAACTACTTCACGAAGTGTAGGATGATTTCCCTGTGTTGATGGGAGATTTAGACGGACTAATGTGATGAGCGCAGCTTAATAGATGATAGGAAAGGGACGGAGGATTATCTTTTATACTTTATTATTTTTTGGCACCTTTTCTAGTAACTCCTATTCTGTGGTGAACAAGGAGGAAGACCATATGAGGAAATTGTAGGTAAATTTGACAGGAGTAAAAGAGTTCTTAAGTTCAGGCGTAGCAATTCCAAGTGTCTCGAGTCTTCGTAGAATTTTGAAAACGTTGTGATGATCCATCTTAGTTTCTCGTCCAGATTTGCACTGAGGTGCGCTTTGCAGGGACTATCCTGGACACGGCTGGGGTATAGCGAGCCTGATATACCTGGCTACGTCACGTATCAACATGTAAAAGTCGTGTATATGACCTTGACGTCAAGGTTTATACATGTCCTTGATAATCAAGTCTTATACACGTCCCTGATAATCAAGTCTTTTATCTGTCCTTGATAATCAAGTGGATGGGACAGGGTCGGAAGCAAGGTTGATGGTGTCGTGGTACGCGGTGGTCTAATTCATGATGGTGTTAAGTGTATATTGAGGACGATGGAGGGAGAACAGTTGTTAACAGCCGACACCAGTCAGAAGAGTCGTCAACATATCGTTGATAAGGATGAGAAAGCACAAGCCTTTGTGGTGCAAGGGTCAGGGTTCTGCAAGGTGGAGATGTCTGTCTGTCTCTGTCAGATTCGTGGTGCTATCTTGCTATGTGTGCTCATGTACTGTCCATGTACGTGTGTGCTGACTCCTGCTGTAATGTGTGTCCTTGACGACTACAGTGGGCCTCCACCTCTTTGGCCAGAGTCACATTACTAAGCGGTATTGACCCACACTTTGCACGTATCTGTGCACTACATTGAGCTCTTGTGCCATTGCAATAATTTTCCTCATGTTCACCACTGATTATATAACTCAACTGTATGTTATGGTACTCTGCACCACACCTGTGCCACAACATGATTTTGCTATATTTTATTTTCTGATTTTCTCCGTTCACTTTAAGAGGTCGCGAAGGGAATGGTAGACTTCGCGAAAGTGTGAATTTTATTCAGATTTGAAATTAGTCCTAAATTGTGTGTGTGTGTGTGTGTGTGTGTGTGTGTGTGTGTGTGTGTGTGTGTGTGTGTGTGTGACTGGCCGTAGAATATAGCGCGGTAAAGTAGTAGATTATACCGATCTGCGGAAGCCTTGAGGTGTTGAGTGCGACACTTATTTTTTTCAACGACCATATAAATCATCCCCTCTCCCCTCTTTCCTTCAATCCCCCCCACCACCCCACCCCCCCTACAGGCGTCGTCAGCGGATGCGTAACCCAAATACACGAGTGACCGGCGGCGGTCGGTGGACCCCTCCCTCGCACATATCCCCCCAACCCCACCCCTTCCCACCTTCCCTCACTCTCTACCTCCCTCCCACCTCACACTCCCCCTGTGAGTGAGAGCTGCAGCGGCTCCTGCTGCTGCTGCTCGCCAGGGGCGGTGGAATGTGGGATCATTTCTGGGTTAGGAATGTTAGTGTTGTGGTCCCTCTGTGTAGTGGCAGAGGTCAGCGTTGGTCGGGTGTGGTAGTGGAAGGTGGACGGGCTGGTGGTGGATGGTGGATGATGGACGGGCAGATGGTGAAGGATGGACGGGCGGGTGATGGAGGGTGGGCTAGCAGGTGGATGAGGGTGGACGGGCAGGTGGTGGAAGGTGGATGATGGACAGGGAGATGGTGGAGGGTGGACGGGCAGGTGGTGGAGGGTGGATGAGCAGATGGTGGAGGGTGGACGAGCTGCGGGAAAATCTCATTCCATGGCTTGCAAAGCTCTTTAATGATTGTCGTCAGGCTGTGCGCTTCCAGGGACGCCCTCACCTGTGGCGTCCCACACACAACAAAGATACGGTTTTCCTCATCCTCATGAGTGATTCCCTAACAGCTGCACCTGCTTGTTGGAAGCACGGGTGTATATACGGACGACCCTGCCATTGATATCTGCCTGCGTTGGTAACAACTTTCCCGACTACACGTCGACCTTAAGAGACGCCCTCAGTAACCTCCAGAACTGGACCACATCCAGCCACATCATCATCATCATCATCAGCCAAACCAAGACAGTAGTCACGCACGTCTGCCTTGCTTCCGAACACGTCTCACCCCTTACTGTCTGACTAGGCTCCAGTCCCCTCCAGGTTCTTCAGCCCCACGTGTGTCACGTGTGCGATAATAATCGCTGGAAGGAACATATCATCACCATCATCAGGTCTTCCTGCTGTCGTGTGTACAACGTCCATCCGTAGACTCCGGACACTTTGGACTCCCTGCGCCTGGGCTCAAGACGAACGAACGAACTTTCTATCCAGACACACCTATGCCTCCCTCGCCTGATGGTTCTCATCTTCCACCAGCCAACAGAAAAAGGTGTAGATTGGTTGCGTCCACAACATCCAAGTCGACCAGCATCCATAATCCATGCATCCACACGACCACCAACTGGAAGTCATTGGCTGTGTATTCCTGTCTCACTTTCTTGGTCACCTTGACAAAATGGAAGAGACGCTGGAGAACAAATGAAATGTAGATTGGGACAAACACATTTTTACCCAATCTTTTATTAACGTGCCCAGTAAGTCATAACGAACAAAATGTTTCAAATGGAGATAACTGGAAAAGTAGGCAGATGGATTGACAACTAAAGATCATAACCTGTCCTTGTAGGTTAGGCTTTTTCAGGTGCTTGCTTGGTTGAAAAAGTTCAGTTTCTCAAGGAGCAGCACTTGACCACTGCTGTGTCAAATACCCCAAAGCTGACATTATCAGACACGAGCCACAGTTTCGTATTGTATGCATTTCAGATGATACTAAATGATTGATGGAATTGTCTTAGATAGAAGACACAAAATTATACACAGATTTAAGTAAACTTTTCCGGTGGGCCAACTGTAAACAAAATTTTTCAGTATTTCAAAGTTTCAAATTTTCTTTGATGGGGGAAGTGAGGAAATAACAGACGGACACGGACACCATCGAAATTCGGAATTAACGAAAGACTCATAGTCAACACAACAGAGCAATAGTTGCCATCTTAGAAAAAAAAAAAAAAAGGCAGGCTGGATTTTACGTTCCTTCAAAACGAGAGATAAAAGGTAAGGTAAGATCCCGGACCTATCTATGAGGGTAAGAGGACCTCCGAAACCATGTCGAAGTTATACGTAACGTAAGGTAAAGGAAGGTCCTATCAGACCGACCTGTGAGGGTAGAAGACATCCGAAACCATCGTGAGGTATACGTAAGGTAAGACACTGTTCATAGACCATGATTTGCTTCTTGTAACTATGTAATAACACGTAATATGTTGTTACTCTTCTGTGTTAATGGTTATGATATATATATTGTTATCAGGAACCACAATGCATCTGCATGTTACTTCAGTCCAGTATGCTAAATGTAAATTTGAAATGACTTATGTTATTGTAGGTATTCGGGCCTGAATGTTATATGAACTCACTCCTCCGTCCATCCAGCTCGTAAGATGATCATTATCTCATCTAACCAGCTTCAGGCATGGGTCTCAGGGGGGATCATTACCGTAACGTAAGGTGGAAACTGGCGGGCGGGCAGGTAGTCGACAGGCGGGCTTGGGGCGCGTGCTCGGGTATTATAATGGAGATGTTTACTTCCTCACTTTACCTGGTTACTAGGCTCGCTTCTCCCACCCCGAAGGCACGAGCTACACACAGGTACCTAATGAGGGTGGACGTGTGCCCTGGGCTTGGGTCCAGTCCTCCAGTGTGTTTAGGGAGAGTGTAACAATACGTGCTGGGTGATGGAGGCTGGGGTGGCTCATATCACTCCTGAGATCCTCATCCAGCGTGGTGGAGAGAGTGTTACTTGTGCTGAGGCTGCTGTCTTTCCCTCCGTCCCTCAGATGAGCGTACTGGTCTGTGCTACCGTTGTGGTGGACTTGAGGAGGCTCCGTAGTGAGGGAGGAAAAATGTCCTCTTGTTGATCCACTGAGGCAGATGGAGGGCTCCTGAGGGGCCTGCATAGCCAGTCATAACATTATGAATTGCTGCACGATGGCTTACGTTTCCAGTACATCAGTTATACTTCTTATCGCTTCGTAATTTTTCCTTTATGGCCGTATTAAACCGGGGAACAGTCTGTGGGACATGATTGTGTATGGGGTAAATTCTGGTTCCGGTACATTATACGTGACAGCTAAAGAGTGTATGTGTGAAAATGAGGCCATTTTTCGCCTGTTCCCGACACTACCTTACGAAGGCGGGAAAGGCAAGCAGACATAAAAAAAAAAAAGACTGTAAAATCCATCGTATATCTCAAACCTTATAACTGATAATCGCAGGAAAACATAAAGTAATTAAGATTTCAGGATTGATAATCAAAAACGGATGTCAGTCAACCGCTTCTTGATGTGATAAGTGGCGTCTTCACGTAGCCAAGTGTCTTGTCTTCGTACCTCATCGAAGATATGGTATATCAAGGAAGGTTCGTGAAGACAAGTGACTATCATGGTGCAATTCTCTCTTCATGGCGTCAGTCACTTTTTTTTTTTTCCCCTTCTCTCGCATATATACCGTGAAGAAAAACGTACACTGTGTATGGTTTAACCATTGAATGTTGAGGAACCGCTAAAGGTGAAAAAGAAGACGCGATATTGTTCAAGATTTAAATATTTTCTTTCCTTTTGGGGACTTTCGGGTTCACGTTTGTCGTGGTGAGCTTATCTTGTGGGACGAGGGGGTTGTGGAGGTGGGGGAAGGGAGATGGGTTGCCCATTGTTGTGGTCTCTCTCCTCTCCCTCCTGCCTAGAGACATGTGCCCCCTTTCCCCCCCTACACGACCCCCACCCATCAGTGTTCTGGTCATTCCTGGAATTCTCAGAAGTACTTAAATGAATATCCTATTCTCTCTCTCTCTCTCTCTCTCTCTCTCTCTCTCTCTCTCTCTCTCTCTCTCATATATATATATATATTTTTTTTTTTTTTTTTGCTTTGTCGCTGTCTCCCGCGTTTGCGAGGTAGCGATATATATATATATATATATATATATATATATATATATATATATATATATATATATATATATATATATATATATATATGAACTTTTCAAACACTGTCGTTCATAAATTGGTATGACTAAAGGAGTGGAAAAAGGTAATGTCTTCATAGTCTCCTGGAGGTGATTTCTTAGTAGCCAAAAGACCTGTTAACAGTTTGAGGTTTGCGAGTGGAGGAAGGGATGTCTTGAGAAGGCTTCGGTCAGGTGTCCGGGTGGTTCGTGACACTGCTTCATGATCTCCCGTTGGTCGAACGGTCGAGTCGACCGCCCTTGGAATTTGGTTGGAAAGTGTTATGTGGTCGGGAGAGCTCTTGACCTTGGGTGTCATGTGTGGAGTGATTCGTGAAAGAAAAAAGAATATTAGGGGTTAAGTGACGGAGAGGTAGGGCAAACGAGACGGGGTATAACGTATGTTTTGTAAGAGGGAATTAATGGACGTGTAGGGGGAAGAAACAGTAATGGACGAGACGCAGGGGAAAATAAATATGGGTAATGGATGAGTAATAGGGGAAAAACGAGTGATAGGCAAGTCGTAGAGGGAAAAAATATGGGTGGTGGACGAATTGTTGGGGAATAACATGGGTGAAAAACGAGTGGAAGGGGAAAAACAATGATGATAGACAGGTCGTAGAGGGAGAAAACTGTGATGGACGAGTCGCAGGGGTAAAAACACGGTTGATAGACGAGTTGTAGGGGGAAATGCTGGGTGATAATGGACCAGTCGGGGAAAATGGGTGAGGGACGAGTCTTGGGGAAAAACGCTGTTAATGGGCAACTTCGTGGAGAAAATCACGGGTAATGAGCGAGAAATGTGGTGAAGGACGGAAGCGGTGTTTTAACAATGTCTTTATTAAAGTGCGTTGCTGACATCCGGGCTTGTGTTTCTCTCTTGCCGACAGTAGTACAGCCACTAGCCTCCAAAGTACTGTGTCTGTGGCTTGGTCAAGTCCCGCTCGAGGCTACTGTGTCTGAGGCTTGAGTAAGTCTCCCTCGAGGCTGCTGTGTATGTGGCTTAGTCATGTCCCGCTCGAGGCTGCTGTGTCTGAGGCTTAGGCAAGTCTCCCTTGAGGCTGCTGTGTATCTGGTTTGAGGAAATCCCCCTCGAGGTTGGTGTATGTGTGGCTTGGTCAAGTCCCCCTCGACGCTGCTGCTTGTGTGTGGATTGGAGAAGTCCTCCATGAGGCCGCAATGTGTGCAGCTTGGACAAGTCCCTCTCGAGGCTGCTGTGTCTGCTGCTTGGGCACGTCTCCTTCGAGACTGCTGTGTCTGTGGCCTAGTCACGTCCCCCTCGAGGTTGCTTTGGCTGTGACTTGTTCAAGTCCAAACACTCGTGGCTGTTGGGGTCTGTGACGTGATCTTATCTCACGTCTTATTCACGTGGCTGGATTTCTTCCAACCTCGTTTGATATTGCTGTTTTTATGTCATATTTACCCCCTTGAGTATTGTTTATGTGATATTTCCCCCTTCCTTATAGTTTGCCAAATCTACCCCTTCAGAATTGTTTATGTGATATTTAACCCCTCGTTATTAGTTTGTCAAATCAATTCCTTGAGTATATTGTTCATATTTATACATACCCCTTGAGTATTGTTGGTGTGGCTTAGTATCTTGTATAGTTTTGTGTTTTGTTTATTTTGGGGATATCTGTAGCTTGCTCTGTGTTCGTTTGAACATCTTGTTTCTCTCCTTTGCCATCTTTGCGTCAGGCGAAATCTCGTCGTAGGTCCTCGCAGGTAGGTAAGTAGGTACTCTCTCTCTCTCTCTTTATCTCTATCTATCTATCTATCTATCTATCTATCTATCTATCTCTCATATGTCCGTGGCTGTCTTCGCCCCGTTGGCAGGCTGTTGGTTGTCTTCGTGACTGCCTCATCCTGTTGTAGGCTGTTGGTCCTGTTCCGCCTTTCGTAGCTGTGCTCTTGATAGCTGCAGGAGTTGCAGCAGAAGGCGAGTAGTTCAAGCGTAAGTCTGAGGCGCAGGTTTACAGGGGCATCCTTAGGTATACTGTATATTTCATCTGTACCGAGCTTGGTAGGATGACTTGAGGTCGCATCCCATAACGGGTAAGGTGGGTCCCACAACTCTGGTTCATGGGAGATGTACTGCTGAGTGCGCGTCGACAGAGAGGTATGCTGGTGATAATGACTCAGTGTCTTGCCCACGTCATCGGCGGCGGTGGCGTAGAGTGAACACGAGCGTAGTTCTGATGGTTACGCCCAGCGTCAGTATGTCGTGATATGACCTTGTTTTTTTCTAACAGGACTTCACATCAGGAGCAAGCAAGACGGCTCTAGTAGTCTCCCCTAGACTGAGCTTTTGAGGTATAGAGGAACCTCCCAGATCCTCGACGTAAGGTAACCAGACGACCCATGTCGGCCACAGGTATGCAAAGGAACACTATCCACCGACATGGTTTCAGATGCGGTGCTGGGCCTCCTCGCTTATCAATTTGAGTGGAGGAGGGACTCGACCAGTGATTCTCTAGTGCTGGTGTTGTGTTTATCGCTGTATCCTGCATCGGAGGAGGGAAGAAGAGGCGACCAGCGGGTCATGGCTGTTCCCTCGCGAGTCAGGAGGTGTCGCCCTCTGCCCCGTGTGTTGTCTGCTGGCTGGTCCAAGGCTGTTATCGTAGTCAAACAACCGTTATTAGTATCCTTCTTCCCGTCACACACACAACCTATCACACTTAACTACACGCGTGCTATCAATGATCGTTTTAAGCATCGTGAATATTTCAAGTGTTGACATATACTCTCAGTCAGCATTGACATAGATATATGTTGCTGGGTGAACACTTTCAGGAATCCATCACTGTATTATTCGTAAAATCACGTTCTACACATCCCTGAATCCTATTGTTTTGGTACACCTGGGTGTTATCGGACTCCGTCTGCTTGAGGTTACGGCATGATTGAAAAGCCAGTTTTGACTAGGCTGACTGTGTCAGTTGACGAAACAAGACAACACTCTTTGTCAGTGAACTTTTCGCTTTAAAGAAATCCATCCTATCCCTGCTACTGCGTTCAGCGCAAACGTGAGGCTGTATTGTCCCCGAGAGATAGAGATCCTAGAGTAATGCAGCAGTATTTTTCCAGTATTGTGATCGTGCCTGGCGTTCCTCTGGTGTTGAGGAGAGTACAGGGTGCGCTGCGTCACAGTCATGGGCGCCGCCCTCGACGCCCTGGGAAACTGCCTCACAAGAACGGGAAGATGCATCCTCATGAAATATTCTTCGATGTTCCCACCTGTAATTGGTATGTTCCCAGAGCCGATGGTGGTTGGCTAGCGGACGTGGGTGTAAGTGTTTGTGTGTGTTTGTGTGGAGTGCTTGGTGTAGGGGTGGGGGGCGTGAAGTCGTGGGTGTGGTGCTCGAGCTGAAAGTCGTTGGACCGCAGAAGGTACACCACACTTCCTGCAGTAGTAGATGTCGTACTGACGACACACTCACCATGTGTTTACCTGGCCTGCAGCTGTGACCCACCCATGCGAACCACACTCTCGTATACATCCTCAGGTCTCCCCAGTTTGCCACACCTAAAGTGCTCTTCACACTCATCTCCCCACAACCTCTTCGTGAAGTACTCCACATAATCAAGTTGCTCAAGCCTGCCACTTTCGTTGAATATACAGACGTTCGAAGTCTTTTGTTTGACAGTCATAAAGTACACTTTTAACTCTCCCTCTAACCACTCTTTATAACAAGTACTCTACAAGTATTACTTCATCTCACCTCACATCCCAAGGACTGGAACTTGAGCATACTTGAAGCTGCGCCAGGAGCGCTTTCATCTTCGTCAGCCTGTGGATTTGTGTGTACATTGTGTGGTCCATCTATGAGGGCCCTTGGGAGTGCGGTGAACCAGAGGAAGTATGGAAAAGTTGGAGGCTTAACTCAGTTACTCCATTGTCAATCTGTCAAAAGTTATTATCAGGACCCCTGATGACGTATTGTGGCTCTTGTCTACGTCACTACCTGTGCCATTTAGTATATTTTTTGGCCAAGTTACCTGGGCCATATTAGTACAAGTGGTGGTCCATTCATCTAATCAGTCTCGAGCCCCAGTGGTTTACAGTCTTGCTCTCTACGAGTCTCATAAACATGAAACAATATATTTTCGTAATGCTAACAGTTGCAAGTGAAGGTTTATGACATTTTCTCTCCAATCATGGCCAGGGAAAGTCGTGACGTGTGTTGTTATGTCTGAGAACTGGTCATTACCCGTGGGACTGAAGCGAATTTACGCCAGGGGGAAAAATAAGTTGATATTTCGTTAAATGTTTCCAATTTTCATCATAAGGAAGTAGGATTAATCTTCTTCATCCAGTCTCCCGGTGGCACACTTGTATAATGTAAGGCAAATATTCAGTGCAATGCATTTTCATCACTGTACTTCCCTACCCGTAAATTAAGACGTGAGCAGAGCATTTACGACCACAGGTGCTCAACAGACTTGAGCGTTGAGGGGTTGATGCAGTGTGGAAGGCGAACCATGACGTGTCCCCGAGGTTGCGGGTGATGACACCGTCGCTCTATCTGATGATGGTAATGAAGTTAAATGGCGGCTGTATATCTTAGACGACGCATGAATTTATCGCCAGTGCACGGCGGACGATCGGCAAGATTGCCGCCCAGTCGTAAGAGAGAGACGAGGGGAAAAGTAAAAACTATCCGTGCCGCCGCGTATGTAATGAGTGTGTGGGTTTGTGTGTGGAGACAGGACCAGAGAAGGTGGAGGAAGGAAGAGCGAGAGAAGAGAGAGAGACAGCGTAGGGTTGGGTTAACCGCAGTGCGCTGTGCGTTGGTGTCCAAGCGCGGCGTAGTATTACTCCGAACATCTTTACCGTGCCACCCTCCCGCCCAGTCTCTTATTATTTAGGAGGCTTCTCTCCGGCCGTAGGAGGGGGTACCTGTCGTGCCTCCCTGCTGGGCCACCAAACAGAGCGTCACAACAGCAACCAGAAGAGCGAACCCCCCTGCCGCGGCCACGGATGGAAAGTCATCAAGATTTGATTTATGTTAGATTTCCCTACTTTTCGTCGCGGAGGTGGCAGAAAACGATCCACGACTCACAAGGGTGCTGGGAATAATCACTATGATTCTCTTGTTTCCTCATGAGTTTCTATCTCTTTTTCCATTACCAGAGTGATAACAGCCCCCTGATGTGTGTGTGTGTGTGTGTGTGTGTGTGTGAGACAGTGAGTGAGTACTGCATGTCAGCGTATAATGTGTCCGTTGTTGGTCATACGTTATGTGGCTTGTGTTTACCGACTGCCATAGTGCGCAGGAGGCGTCGTCCTTCACTCTTTCCTTCTGCTTGACGATTATCTCTTGCTTACGCGACTCGTGTATCCTACAGTCAGTACATCAGCAGTGTATTATTGTGATGCTTTGAAAATGATACTAATATACGTGCGTGCAGGTCGATGTTTTCCCCTTCGACGTACGGTCGATAGGAAGGAAACATGTCTGCTGTGTCCGTTCGTCAGATTTAATGAGAGTTTGAACGCACTCTTCTTATTGTTGCATAATTCGAAAATGTATGGAATTTAATGCATGATTCTTATATTCTCTTGATATTTTTGTTAAAGATGATTTGCAGCGGTCTTTTCTACAGCATTTCACACGATAGAGGTTGTTTGAGAAGTATTGTCCTCACGTATAAAGTATTATTGATTTTTGTTCTAAGTATATTAGATTTGTGTAATAATCTAGAACCCTTTTGTACGTTGGTAACTTTTTAAAGTGTGTTTTCACAAAAGTTTTTGCTACAAAGGAACAAGAAGAGTACCAGCAGAGCAGTTGTAGTCAACTGTGTACAGACAGTGTCGGCACGGACCTCACCAGGTGCAGGTGTTGGTGCTCAGGTGGTATGACGGGCCTCACCAACTGCAGGTGTTGGTGCTCAGGTGTTGTGACGGGCCTCACCAGCTGCATGTGCTCAGAAGTTGCCTGTGTTGGAGTACAGTTCGTTTGTCTGGTGTTCAGTGACGTAATGTGGTGATAGCGTTCCTGGTAGCCTATCGGGCGAGTTGGTGAGGCTAAGTTGTACGTCACCTGAAGGAGTTAAGGATATTATCCTCTGGTGCAGCTGTGATCTTGTGGTAGGACGGGTCTTAATTCTTACAGGCAATCCCTCGCTACTTTCACTGGACAATTCCACTTTCATTGTCGTAGTTTTTTTGTCGGTTTGAATCATTGTGTTATTCTAATAAGTTCCTTTTTTTGTATTAGAATTAAAAAAAAAAAAGTTATTCTTGCACACGAAAGCGTTGCCCGTGAGTTGCAGAGGACTGTGGGGTACTTTGCTACCCCCAGGGGTCTTCCTGTCTGGCTGGCTGGCTGTAGACGACCCTCCCCACTCACTCACACACCATTGACCTCACTGTTCAGGTGATGACGTCTGTAACCGGTAGTGAGACTTTACATGACTTCAGATGTCTGCTTGTACTGTTGAACGGGGTGACGTCCTGCATGATGTTCATATGTTTTGTGTTTGTAATTGCTGTTGCTGTGTTACGGGAAAGGGGTTTTACTTCCTGTGTGTACACCATGTCGTAACCGTATGTATACACAGACATTATACACCCCGGCTTACGCCAGGTACTCATTTATCATCCACCTTTAAAAGCAGATGAACAGGTGGGTTGGCTGTGAGCTGGCTGCTCTTTCCGGGACTCGATATTGTGTCCGTTGCACTGACAGGTCGCAGTGTTAACCACTGCTCTACAGTCAGTCAGTAGCTCCTGATGCACGTGCTGTGCTGTGTTGGGGAGACGTGACTGTTGCATCTCGTGAACGAGACTCGGGTAATTTGGCACGTCTCATCCCGCCCCTTCCGGAGGGAGACGAGGAGTTCCTGTCGACAGTCTTGATTAAGGTGAGTCGGCAACTTGAACAGGGACTTTGGTGGATTTTCTCGTGTCATGCGGTTGCCTGGGTGCAATCCAAAGTTATTTGGGTGAAGATCCAACGTCTTGGTTTCGTGTATTGTATTAGAGATAGAAAGTGGGTGTACATTTCTGGAGCGTATATATATATATGTATATATATATATATATATATATATATATATATATATATATATATATATATATATATATATATATATATATATATGAGGGGGATGAGTGAATAGCACTCATACAGTTCGTATTGTAGTGTTAGTGTGAGGAATCTCTGCACCTTTGTATCACTGACAATATCAGTTAACAAACTGATATTGTCATGCGTGTGTAGGAGGAAGGTGACATCACTAGCTAGGGGCCACAAGTCAGGTGGGCGTGCCCAACCGGCCGGGACGCCCACCCACCCACCTCTGACCTGGCTCAACCCACCTCCTTACCTGGCCGAGACGGTCCCCCCAGACTCGCGGGTGGCCCATATGCAGTAGATATTTCCTGGTGGGGACCACCTCGCCTTAGTACACCACCCCATGTGTCCTGCCTTACTCAGCATGGGTCGACGGCGCACCTGGTTTCTTACCACCCAGTACCGCGGGCGCGTGGATCATCCTCTCAGTGGTTACCTGCCAGGTTCATCACCGTTGCAGTAAATGGCTACTGCACTCAGTTCCCTACCTTTGTCCCATCACCCAGTCTTGTCACTGTCCCATCATTCAGTTCCCTACCAATACTCTGCCACAGTCCCATCACTCAGCAACCCACTGACAAGTACCAGTACCAGTACGTCAAGTGCCCCACCATGAACAAGTGACCCAGTACTAGTACGTCAAGTGCCCCACCATGAACAAGTGACCCAGTACCAGTACGTCAAGTGCCCCACCATGAACAAGTGACCCAGTACCAGTACGTCAAGTGCCTCATCATGACCAAGAGACCCCAGTACCAATACGATGTGATGAAGTGGGTGTATCAGCCAGCCAACTCTGCTCCAGGCCAGACTCTGATTTAGATGTTGTTGTGTCCAGTAATTATTACCCTGAAGATACCATGAAAAAGTACCCGGGAAGATCATTAGTCTGATAGCATAGATAACACATTTCCATTTTCCTTGTGACACTTCGTCACACGTAGGACAAACACAACAGGACTTTACGCTGCAATGATGTTACAGGTTACAGGTACTTGTAACAAGTAAGTGTCAAAGCATGAGTACTATATTCAACAGTGTAGAGTGTGTCATGAACCTCCTAAGTATAAACAGGAACACTGCTTTTAAATATCCGGATGTTGCTCTTTTTAAACCGTACAGTTTGCACATCAGTGAACTGCGTGACTGGCTGAAATGGATGTACACATAAGATGACTGGTGATACATCCTGGGTGTGCTAGCTAGTCCCTAGCGGACTGTTGTGCCTTCTGTACTCAGTGGATTGAACAACTTAATTTATTGTGCGTCATTAATACATTTATTTAATGATGTATAGTAAGAACTGCATGAGCCAATCCCTCCCGTTCATGTGATATATAGATAGATAAAAGTATCTACATTCATAAGAAAAGTCTTGGCTTACTCTCACGCATCCCCCATATGGCAGGTTTGACAAGAACATTTTTTTCCCCCGACAAAATTTTTCAGATGCAGACACGAGCATCAGTATGACGGTCGAGTAAGAGCAGATGGGTGAGGTGCGCGGCACCCATCTTGTATAGGGGTTACACAACGCTGATACCTCTTGTCTCCTGGAGCACCTCAGACCTGACAGTGATTGAGCTACTAGCTAGTGTCACCGCCCTTTATCACGCCACCCACTCTTCATAGTCCCACTTGTGGGCGTCCCGCTACCCCCACCGTCCCATATGTAAGTGTCCCGCCACTCATTTACGAGTGTCCCATTTACGAGTGTCCTACACCCCATTGTCCCATTTACAAGTGTCTTGTCACCCGATGTCTAACTTACAGATGTCCTGCCACCCATTGCCTCCCCAACAAGCGTCCTGCCACGCACTAACGTCCCGTACCCGCAGTCTACCTCACCACCCACACGGACGCGAGAATGTTGGGAGCTTCCTCTTCCGGTCGACAAAGTGCCGGGCGGTGCCGCCTACCGCCCTCCCCTCTCATCTGACCCCACCCATCCCCTTGTTCCGGGAATGGCCACGATGTGCCCTGAATTAAACTGTTGAGAAGTTTAGTGGCCTGGCCATTACGAGTGTGTGCGGCTGCTTAGATATTCCCGGCGTGTCTCACATCCGCCAGTTGCCAAAATAAGCAGAGGGCCAAGTGGGGCATTCTTAAACCGTGCGTTGGCTGACGTCAGACGCGAGAAGAGGAAGAAGAGCCACTCGAAACGTTGAGCAGAGTAGTCTGACCCTTGAGCACAACGGTACGACCCTTGAATATGAATTGTAACGACCCTTGGGTATGATGGTCGCGCACCCGTCTTCCTTCAAAGTCGTACTCTTGTGCGGTTAAGTAGTTATACATCTTGTAGTTTAGATAATTCGTGACTCGGATTGTATGATAGACTGGAGCTCTGTTGCAGGTTTTGACAAGTGCCCTGTGTTCTTTAAGAGAGAAATAACGGTGATATTATAGGATAATTGGCGATGTGAATGAGCGGCCCATTGTTTGAATTTCCGGCACATGCCAGGCTCTTCTGTCCTTCAGTACTTGCTCAAATTACCGAACACGGAATTATGCCAGGGATGTTTTCATTGTGGGTCCTGAGGTCATGGTTTCATATTGAAGAGCTTTATAAAACGTCAAAAGGACACAAAGCTTCGGATGATGATGTTTGTCAGTGATATAAAATGTTACTTGGTGGATAAGTGCCTGGGAAGGATAGATAACAGAGGAACTGAAGGTGTATGCCGAGGTTATCTGCTGGAGGGCACTAATGGTAGTACATGGGAAGGACAGTTAACAGAAGACCTGATGGTCTACGACGAGGTTATCTGCTGGAGGCTAGTAATGGCAGTATTTGGAAAGGATGTATAGCAGAAGACTTGATGGTTATCTGCTGGAACAGAATAACAGTATCCTACTTGATATATAAATATGAATATATATATATATATATATATATATATATATATATATATATTTTTTTTTTTTTTTTTATACTTTGTCGCTGTCTCCCGCGTTTGCGAGGTAGCGCAAGGAAACAGACGAAAGAAATGGCCCAACCCCCCCCCCCATACACATGTACATACACACGTCCACACACGCAAATATACATACCTACACAGCTTTCCATGGTTTACCCCAGACGCTTCACATGCCTTGATTCAATCCACTGACAGCACGTCAACCCCTGTATACCACATGACTCCAATTCACTCTATTCCTTGCCCTCCTTTCACCCTCCTGCATGTTCAGGCCCCGATCACACAAAATCTTTTTCACTCCATCTTTCCACCTCCAATTTGGTCTCCCTCTTCTCCTCGTTCCCTCCACCTCCGACACATATATCCTCTTGGTCAATCTCTCCTCACTCATTCTCTCCATGTGCCCAAACCATTTCAAAACACCCTCTTCTGCTCTCTCAACCACGCTCTTTTTTATTTCCACACATCTCTCTTACCCTTACGTTACTTACTCGATCAAACCACCTCACACCACACATTGTCCTCAAACATCTCATTTCCAGCACATCCATCCTCCTGCGCACATCTCTATCCATAGCCCACGCCTCGCAACCATACAACATTGTTGGAACCACTATTCCCTCAAACATACCCATTTTTGCTTTCCGAGATAATGTTCTCGACTTCCACACATTTTTCAAGGCTCCCAAAATTTTCGCCCCCTCCCCCACCCTATGATCCACTTCCGCTTCCATGGTTCCATCCGCTGACAGATCCACTCCCAGATATCTAAAACACTTCACTTCCTCCAGTTTTTCTCCATTCAAACTCACCTCCCAATTGACTTGACCCTCACCCCTACTGTACCTAATAACCTTGCTCTTATTCACATTTACTCTCAACTTTCTTCTTCCACACACTTTACCAAACTCAGTCACCAGCTTCTGCAGTTTCTCACATGAATCAGCCACCAGCGCTGTATCATCAGCGAACAACAACTGACTCACTTCCCAAGCTCTCTCATCCCCAACAGACTTCATACTTGCCCCTCTTTCCAGGACTCTTGCATTTACCTCCTTTACAACCCCATCCATAAACAAATTAAACAACCATGGAGACATCACACACCCCTGCCGCAAACCTACATTCACTGAGAACCAATCACTTTCCTCTCTTCCTACACGTACACATGCCTTACATCCTCGATAAAAACTTTTCACTGCTTCTAACAACTTGCCTCCCACACCATATATTCTTAATACCTTCCACAGAGCATCTCTATCAACTCTATCATATGCCTTCTCCAGATCCATAAATGCTACATACAAATCCATTTGCTTTTCTAAGTATTTCTCACATACATTCTTCAAAGCAAACACCTGATCCACACATCCTCTACCACTTCTGAAACCGCACTGCTCTTCCCCAATCTGATGCTCTGTACATGCCTTCACCCTCTCAATCAATACCCTCCCATATAATTTACCAGGAATACTCAACAAACTTATACCTCTGTAATTTGAGCACTCACTCTTATCCCCTTTGCCTTTGTACAATGGCACTATGCACGCATTCCGCCAATCCTCAGGCACCTCACCATGAGTCATACATACATTAAATAACCTTACCAACCAGTCAACAATACAGTCACCCCCTTTTTTAATAAATTCCACTGCAATACCATCCAAACCTGCTGCCTTGCCGGCTTTCATCTTCCGCAAAGCTTTTATATATATATATATATATATATATATATATATATATATATATATATATATATATATATATATATATATAGATAGATAGATGGAGACAGGATAGTAAAGCAGAGGACTTGGAGACTGGCATCATTCTAGATAAATCGTAGCCATGCGCGAGGTGAGGAGGACTCAGCCTGACCCGGCCTCGAGAAGGACCTCACTTGTGTGTCGAGAGACGGCTTCCCTTGCGGAGCTCACGACTATCTTGATCACCTGTTGAGTACCCACAGTTCGGCAGACTTCCCATTTCACCTGCTTCCCGACCCAGTGGCCACCAGCTAGCTCGCCACCCACCCAGCCAACTGGCCACCCAGCAAGCCGTTCTTAAGCTGCACCGTGGCCAATGTTAAGTTAGACGACCATAACGTATCAGGACCATTAGTCTCGCTCCATCGTGGAAAGAAAATGAATCTTTAACGGTTAATAAAACCATCTCTTTCAGACTAAACACAGCATCTGTCATTGTCACTGTAAATGTAACGTTTTCATTTCAGCTGCATGAAGAGCCTTTGCAGCTGATTGTGCATGTATGTTCATCGTCAAAATCGTACCCAACAGGATGTTATATACCTGTACTCATACGCAGGTTGTGGTTCATTATGACGCTGGTCGAGGGTGCTGGGTACGTCCACTATCCTATGACCCACACAAGGAGCTGCTGCCTGGGACGATCACCTTAATTCTTCAGTCGTCAGTCACCACACACACTACCAAGGGCTGCCTTGTTGCAGCTGACGCCCGAACCTTACTCACTCAGCTGCCATTCATGGCACAACACAGACTGTAGGAAAAATGCATTTTCTTCAGCATAACAGAACGACCTCATGGTATAACGGCATGGCCTTTAGTGCTTACCATTTAAAGGTCTGGTCAAAGTTAATGCCATCGTGCCCAGAGGGCGTAAAGTTGTGGTCAAGGGTTGTATCGTCATGCTCAGGCGTTGTATCGTCATGCTCAAGGGTCGTACTTTCATGCATAAGGGTCGTAACGTCATGCTCAAGGGTCGTAGCATGGTGATTAAAGGTTGTATCGTCGTGTTCAAAAGATTAACCATTTAACTTTATTCCTTTTCTGAAGGAGTTTCCTGTGATGGCCATGATCCAAGAAGAGAAAGAAATGTGAAGCGTATAAGGCAGTAATGCACATATGCCATATTCAGCTCTTCAAAAAAATTAAAAATATTTCTCTTTACTGCACAAATATATGATTGGTCGTAGACATAAGTGCATAAGGTTGCCGAACTCACAAACCGTTTTAGTAATAGGAAAATGCAAGGTAGCGGTTCCTCTTGGATTCATTCGTACTGAACCATATTTTATAATCTGAATGCATTAAGTAGTAAGGAATATCTTTAGGGTTTTAGTAGCCAGTTGACCTTCAATAGCTCTTTGAAAATAATTGTGTGGATGTAGAATTATATTGAAAATGTTTTTTTTTTTTCATATAGCCAGTCGAGCAAAATTTCCTCGACAGTGTTAGTATTGGAATAAGAATCACCGCATGATAAATTATTAGTAAGTAATTTTTAGTGTGTGTGTGTGTGTGTGTGTGTGTGAAAGCCTGCCAGTATACATGATAACGAGATGCGTGCATGTAAGTGTGACCGACGCTGGTGTAATGAATGAGAGAATGCAGGGCAGGAGAGCGACCTTGAGGGCGGGGCAACGAGAAGGCGCTCATTCTTGCAACTCGGTGGTGGGACCAGGTCCTGGTGTTAGTGGTGGTCTAGAGAACAATGGGCCGTCGCTCGTAATAGTCTCGTGTGTGTGTGTGTGTCGTGGAGAGGGAGGGAGGGAGTGGTGATCCCCCACATGACCACGTACCTGGTGGTGTGTGAAAGTCTGTGCGTTATTGTGTGGCAAGTGTGTGTGTCTGCTGGTAATACCCGGAGGTATCGGACCTGCGCGCGTGGCAACTGTTCCGCCTCTTGCGCATGTGTCATATTATCGTTTCAAGGCATTTAGTGTAATTATCGCCGTGTTTCCTTCCTTACTCAGTGTCTTTCGACATTAGGCCACAAGTGTTGTTCTCGGTGTTGAATTTTCATGGTGGAAATACTCATAAGTTGGCAAGTGTATGTGACAAGACAAACAGCGAAGACAGCCTAGTCCAGACATGGAGGACTTCTTTAGACGCAAGGTCGTCTTACCAACCAGTATACACTCATGTCTCCTCACGTCGCAGAGGATTTGATAAAGACGGGATTTAGTTCATCAGCATACATGACTTGGTGAGAATGCACGGTTCACAGCTCTGAGATTGTGTTGCTGTAGCAACGTAGTGTGGACGAGAGCGGAATCGTAGTATGAATGGGTGCATTTTTCAGAGTTCCTGCTGAAATGGTTGCTTTCAACCTGTGACCCTTCTCCACCCCTTATGATTCCCCTTTATGAAATGTTTTTTCATCATTTGCTATCATGAGGTTGAATAGGGTACACTTGCTTCAGTGAGAATTAAGTTATATATAAGAGCTCATATGTAACTCCAGGGGAAATGCCACGACCCCAGAATAGTGCCCAAAGCCCTACCCCTAACCCTCCCACATTATAGTACTAGACTCGTTTGTCACGCCATCTATTATCAAGAAATTGCTAACCCCAAAACTGGTTAGCTGTGTGTGTGTAAGAATGCGAGAAAGTAGCGAGTGTTTATGTGGGCGTTAGTGGGTTTCGATCTAGTAACCAGCTTCTCCTCATGTACCAGTTTTGCCCAGAGGTCCAGACACAGGGTCTGCGTCCTCACCCCCACGCGTACCAGAGGGACAGACGACGTTGTGTGCTGTAGCCAGACACAGGTTGGTATCTCCAGATGTGTATCAGACATAAGAGTATTCAACATTACCAAAGGTAGTGTTTCCAGGTTGTCTTGGACTTGATTTAGAATAATTTCAGTGACAATGCTAAGCAACACTGCACAATATTACTTCCAACCCTAGCAACACCACCACTCCCAGCGCTTTCTCTGCTACCAATAGCAGCGGTAACACAATCATTCACGACAGCATCACTACCAAAGCTCCCGGACCTAGAGGTAGGAGCACCAACAGTACCATACGCAACAGCAACTTCACCACATCCTCCACCAGGGCAGTTTGTAGGTCAAGCGGGCCACGCCTGTCGGAGATATGCGAGAAACTCCAGGGATCAGATAATCTGGATTCGTGTTGTAAGTCTCTCCACCATCAAAACTGTGCGGGAGCCTTTTGGTGACGCATTTACGGGTCGTCCAAGGTCGAGCGCATAGTTCGAATCCTGGTTACGGCAGTCGATCCACAGTCAGCCAAGTGTTTTTTTTTTTTTTTTCCAAAAAGAGGGAACAGAGAAGGGGGCCAGGTGAGGATATTCCTCTGTTCTTAACGCTACCTCGTTAACGCGGGAAATGGCGAATAGTATAAATATATATATATATATATATATATATATATATATATATATATATATATATATATATATGTGTGTGTGTGTGTGTGTGTGTGTGTGTGTGTGTGTGTGTTTCAGAGTTGCGTAACTCCAAAGGATAGGGCAAATCATACTTTCTGTGGTCCTGAAAAAATTCCCTTGACCGGAAATTCATAATATATGCAACATATTGATATAATAGGAAATGTACATTTACTAACAAAAAAAATATACGGTCCACGATTACTAAATTCATTTTTTTTTTAAATGATATAACAGATCACATTACATAAAATGAAATTGCTTATGAAATACCATTCTTGGTACCCGCAGCTCCATGACGTCTTCAAATTTAGTTTAGTTTAACGGTTGTGGTCGGAGGGTGCGGGCTGGTAGTAGTGCTTTACTCTCTTATTCTTGAACATCAAACCCTCTGGCCTGGTCCTAAATACGTAATTCCTCCTTCCTTTTTTGTATAATTCATATGGATAACTGGTGTTGATATTCTTTTATTTATTTCTATCTTGATGTGTTAACGTTACAGTGTAGTACTGATTAGATGGAGTGGTTGTCTCCCCCATAACTAAATGGAACCGCCGCAGAAGCCATGATATGACCTGTTTTGCAATACGGATACATATTTGGTTAACATCTAGAGCACGACTTTACTACCCTTAGGTATGATGGCTTTTGGCCTAATGTGTATTAGGGTCAGGGAGATCAGACTCATTGACTGGCATCAGTACACGTTGATGGTTATCTCCATGTGGATGGCTGTAGGGCATGAAGTCACCTGCGTAGTCCTGTGGTAGACTTCCTCGTCTGTTAACATAAATGATATATCAACTTAAGGGAAAAGGACCCTGTAAGTCCTTAAGCCCATGTATTGAACCCATTATATGCCCTCTACTTTTTAAGTTAGCCTCATTTCAATGCCCCTTCTCCCACGCTATCACAAACGTTTTTTCTATGTATACTTGGACAGATGAATGAAGTTAAAGGTATTTGAAATTACTTGATTTAGGGCATCAGTTGCTTTCATATTTCTAGCTGAAGGAAGTTTTGTCATGTGTCTGCTGCATCCGTCAGTCCTTTTGTTTGTCAGGCAATCTCTTGCACTCAGATGTAGCCCTCTCCTCCTACCGTAGGTATGCGCTATTCCTGGCCGCCAGGGTGTGACATGCTGGAGCTACCTGTGGGTGTGATAAGCATTAGAGAGGCTTAGTACTCGTAGCCAGGTGAAGGTCTTCATAACCGGTAATGACAGTGGTGAGAGGCAGGGCAAGACGGGAGCAGGTCACCCTCACACACCGTCGTCAGGTCTCAGACATACCACCCGTCGTCGCCACGGTGTCATCAGACACTTGGTCCTGCCTCATTGTGAAAATACGAGCGTTGGTACCGACACAGGTATTTAGCAGGCCGCGTGCTGTTACACCCACAACTCTCTGAACTGCATTATAATTTTGCTCCCTCAGAGGCCATAACCCACCTTCCCCCTCTCTCCACGGAGCATGCATCACGATCCTCACAGAAACATATGCATTTTTATTTTATCGGAAATGTTATCTAAATTCCAGAGGTACAAGTTGCACCACACCTTACACGGCGAGGGAGAGAACTGCAGCGTTGTGGATGTTGCGTCACTATGTCTGCTGGTGGGGTGGGGTGGAGTCGCCTCACCCTGTACACCAACTACCACACACTCTTGTCTTCTTAACCTGCGTGAACCTCTCGGACGTCAGGATGTATATGGGTACTCGTTGTAAGACGAAAAGACGGAGGGAGGGCCAGATGTCCGCCACATACTGATTTCTCTTCCACTCTTGCAGCTGTCAAGACTTCGTAACATCACTCCTTATTTAACCGCGTTATTAGCAGATATTATCGTCTTTCGTATCCATATAATGAGACAGGTATAAGATAAAATAACCTTCTTCCAAACCTGTTGGTCACTAACGAATGATATATGAAGTTTTGTTTTTAGCACTATTCATATAGACGTTTCAGTTCACCATTTGAGCTTACATGTAAAGTTCCGCACCGCGCAGGTACTACGCGTCTGAGACAGTGTTGGGTTATGCTTCAGTTCTCTTGATTGCACCAGATGAAGGTGTTGTGATGACAGTGGTGGAACTTAGTATGAAGTGTCATGATTTACTATCTATACACTTTGGCAAATTTCCCTTATCCCACTGCGATTACTGTGTTATTAAACGAAATTATTTGTAAGAATCTTTTCGTGGGAGGAACAATCTGTCACAATGATAATCTGTCCAGCAATGGTCTAGTTATCCACTCTTCAGAGATCAAGTCTTGTGATTTGAAGCTAGTAATGTGAGAGATCTTTGTCATATACAATGACAGACATTGTTCTGAACTTTGGCTTTGAGTTATGAAGCCTCAGGAAGCAGGCTACGGTGATGAATGTTAGAAATTTTGCGGGAAATTTCGTATAACACATTCTGGTACTTGTGGATATCTGGGGCATGTTTGAATGTTAATTCGTGGAGTGAATGTAGTATTACAAGGATTACACGGAGTTGGTATGAACATTGATTGAATTTTCAATTAATCAATTTGATAAGGTATTGAAGATATATGTAATTTATATCGTAGATTCTGTTGAAATGATGTATATGGAAAACTAAGAGTTCCTGAAATGGAGACCGACCTTCCTTAGAATTTCATCTTGTGACATGACTTGTATGGATGGTGTGTTACACAGTCTCTGTGTTGATAAGATTACCTCACGTCTGCTTTGCTTGTGTTACACAATCTGTTCGTGTATGAGATAACCTCACGTTTGCTTTGTCTCTGTCACACACTCTCCAACCTCACGTTTGCTTTGTCATTGTCACAGTCTCTTCTTTGATACGATAACCTCACGTCTGATTTGTCTCTGTTACACAGTCTGTTCCTTGATGAGATAACCTTACGTCTGCTTTGTCTGTGTTGAATAATGTCACCCGTGTAAACTATTTCTCTTTGTTGCATAAGGAAAGTTTCATATCAGTTCTGTTGTGTAGGAAACTACGGTACATTTATGTGGCACTCGCTTCTCGAGTAGTGTTTCTGTCTAAAGTTCTACATTATTTCCGTTTACTAGCCTACATTATTTCCGTTTACTAGCAAGACCTGGAGCCTCCAGCTCTTATGTATACTCAGACGAGCTGGGGTCAAGTGGGGCGTGCGTGTCGATCCCATATCGATGAAGTAGTACACCGTTCTGGCCGGTGCTCGAAATACGGACCTTTGAAAGTGCACGACCCTGCTAACCTCTTTATATACACTCGCCCTCTTGGGTCTTATCTGTGATATCTACCGTGATTGTATAATTTTTATCTTTACAGTCACGCATTGTACATTCATTAGAGGTAATGTCAGGAAGTGAGTGAAAGTGCGAAAAAAAGTAGTACAGTGCGAGGATCCGTCTAGTTTACACGGGTGTATACCTTTCGTGTACTTGACTCATGTTTCAGGGGTTGTCTTCCATCTATACTCCCCCTTGCTTATAATGCGACCAAGCCTCCCAAATGAAGACAAGGTTAGGAACAGGTTTCGGTGATCACCTGATAGTAGTTTCCAGTGAAGCTGACTTTCACTGTTATAAAAGTTACCATTGTGGGCTAGGTTACGACAGTAAGGAATGGTTCCTTACGGGATCAGATGTTTATGTAGGATTAAATAGCATTAGTTAAGATGGTATAGTTGTTGCCAGGTTCACAGAAGGAGAGGTGGAGTGGCAGTAGCCATGATGAATAAATGGACTCACGCTAAACGGTGTTTACGGTGTCTACTTCGTTAAACTCTCGAGCTCAGCGGTATAGTCCTCCGGCATGACGTTACGACCTGTGAGCACGAGTGTGCGAGTACTTGGTATTTTAGCGTAACCTTTGACTTTAGGGTCTGGTCAGAGGTCAGGCTGTCATATCCAACGGTCTTAACGTCATTCGCTCGGGGTTAAGAGGATGAAATTGATGAATGAGGTGTCGGTCGGATACCAAGCTTTAACAGCCCACTTCACTCTCACCAAAAATGAAACTGTTAGGGTATGATGCAGGGGCGTGTTGGGAAGGGTAGATAGGGTAGGGGTGTGTTGGCTAGGATGTAGAGCAGGGATGGGGAAGGGGCATGTCAGATAGGGTGTGGAGCAAGGGTGTGTGTGTGTGTGTGTTGGGAGGCGTGAGTGTAGTGTGTCTCACTTGACCAAGCATTTACGACTGCCCTTGTGGCCTCGGCGCTCGGCCGCATTCATATACTGTGACTCACTAAGGATCTCGATATAGATCCAGCACTATGGCTCGCCACTCTTGCCGGGGGAACCCAACAAGCGCCCGTTGTACCTTGGAATCAAATGATTAATCAGAAGATATACTTTGGTACTGATACATTGATATGTCATTTATCTTTCACTGAAGTGTCAGCAGTATGGTTTTTATGGTGCTATGGCCATGAGGCGGTTTAGCTAAATAGACAGGAGTGGTCTTGTACGGAGTTGGATTCAGTGACATCCGCATTTTGCTGTAACCAGGACATTTTTAACCCATTCCTCAAGTTCGCTTCCATAAATGAAGTATTTTCAGATACGGCCGAAAACCAGTCTTTCGTGGCAGTTGGAGGGGCGTGGCAGGAAATGCCCCCCTGGACGACCAGTGCCCCTCCCCTCTGACCTTGCCCTTCCCGCTCACACTGGCCAAATTTATCTCCAGAATTCCCAAGGAAGGAACTATGCGAGGCATTCGTGCGCGCGTATCAACAACAGCATATAATACCTAGACTGTTTCTACTCTACGGGGAGAGGAATTCTTACGCTCGTGGGGCTACATCTCTTGAACACTTACTGTTGTGTAACTCCACATATTACCGCATGTTGTCTGCTGTAACTATGTCTAGTCGTGTGTCTCTCTGTAACAGTAGGTCATACGTAACGATGCTTTTAGTTTACTGCCTGTTTCTCTCTACAGTTTTCAATAGAAAACGTAAGTAACAATTACGCTCCTCTTTCTTTGGAATTAGATCATATCCGTAAACATACATTCAACAGACGGTAGCAAAGTAAACTTACGTGGAAATAGTAATGATAAAAGGTTATGTAACAGACTAACATATCTTGGCCAGACATATTTGGTAACAGTCAAAACGGTCAGTAATAACGGACGCGTGCCGGTCTCAACAACCAGTTGCGCAAATAGTTTTTCAAATGTCTCCAAGGGTCGATCATCCAGGCCTTTTGACATTGATTTTGTCATTGTTGCTCGGCCAAGTGTTCAGTTCCTTTTCGTTTCCTATTTTGATTTAAAACTAGATTTACCTTTGGATCTTTCCTCTTCCTAACAGAGAGGAGTTTTAACAAGTTTAATGCCCCGCTTACCAAGGACTGAAATTAAACAAATCAACAACCAAAAACGGGTTGCTGAGTGGGTCAAATACAGTTGCTTCCACGGAGACTAGCATTAAAAAATCACATGATCAGTAATGTCTAGATCCCAAATAGATGAACATGTGAATTGGACTGTCAAGGAAGAGGTTCTCTTGTAACAGCTGAGCTCCTGAACTTCTCAAATGATGTAGTTGTCAAGGTTAAAAAACCCAAACCTGGTCATTATCGTAACCTATTAGCCACCAAGTGTGAAATCACACGAATTTACGGAACACATGAAAAATGTTAGATTATGCCTTGACCTCCTCGGAGACCCAAGGGGTTTCAACCTCCTCGGAGACCCAACGCCACATATAATCAAGGGGTTTCACCCTACTACATCTAAGATAAAGACAGGAGGCAAGAGAGTTAAGCTGAATATTCCATCGGAAATAACTCGGACGATTAGCTGCAAAAAAGAGAACGGTGCAGACTCTGTGACAAGCTTTCCCAAGTCAGCAAATAACAGAACCAGGAAGAGGAAATAATACACTAGACGTATTCTTTACAAATAATGCAGACTTAATATCTGACATCATCATCATCATCCTAAACAAACTGTGATCTTATTATCAGCAATACTGATGTAAAAACTAGCATGGTTGATAAACCGCTTTGTGTAAAACATGCAACCAGGGAAGTGAATTCAGCATTTTGTTAATAAACGAATGAAATAGATGTAATCAATGAGATGTCTGCGACACAATGGGAGACGAGACCCTGTTCAGTGCAAAAACGCCGGAGGGATGTGGTAATTGCATGAAAACAAAAGCGCTGCAAACATGCTACGGACGTATATATACCAGTGAGGAGAAAGTACAAAAGATTTAAGAGTAGAACGAGAAAGACGAGCCCTAGTGGTGGAGGCGAAAATGGATAGTAAACTTAAAGAAGCCACAGTCACAGGACGTGAAACTTGTCATACGAATTGATAAACATAGACCATACCCAAAGGCTCCAAGTGTCGTACGAGAGACAGGAAAAGGAGGATAAGAACGAGCCGTCAGCGAAATAAGTAAATCTCATATGTAGAATGGAAATCGAGGACCGCCGATTCCATTGGCCGACTAAGAAAAGAAGAGAGCAAATACATTGATGATTTTTAGAAAATTAGTAAAAATGATACAAGAGCAATATGAATCTGACTTCAATAAGCCCAAAACCATCTTGATGAAGAAAAACGACCAAAGCAACTTCTTTCTGGATAGGAATCTGTAGATTTTGCCACCTCGCCACAAGATTTCGAGTTGGCCATTGAGAGCATCCTGTGGAGTGTCAACCAGGACCTGACTCCAGGAACTTTGTATCTGTAAGTGCCTTACATTGCTGTACTCCGTACAGGAGGAAGCAAAATTTTCCCAAAATAATGTAACCGATGAAATTGCCATTGCACATTAGAAAAATGTTTGATAGAGTCTGAGAATAACTGACTTTATCAGTCGAATAATCTTAACTCATGTCGTATTTTGGGCGGGAAGATCTTGCATATCTCTGTAGTTGTAGCTGAACTGGAAAACGAATCAATTGCTGACGTTATATACACAGATTTTGCAGAAGGCATTTGCTATGACTGTGGTTTCATAGCACAAGAAATGCGTAAGAGGAAAAACCAGTATCGCTAAAAGATAGATCTGTATCTTCTTAACTAATAGATTACTACACGTTGTAAATCAGGCTATTGCCAGTGCCTCCTGGGCAGAATGCGCAGTACCCCAAGGAAGTGTACTGGCACCCTTTTTGCTCCTCACTCTTATTTGACGACACAAAAATGAGTCAGAGTTTCATGTCATCCTTTGCAGATGATACTTGAAGTGTGAAATTCTGTATGGAGAGACTGCAAACTAACTGAATGTTTTCCACCGTGCTACCGAAAACAACATACTTTTCAACGTGGTTGAATTTTTAACTCCTCCGTTATGGAGAGCATAAAGAAATCAAGAGCAGTACAGAATGCTGGACGGATACTGACAACGTCATTTTACGACTGAACAAAAACTTTGGAGTAATAAATCCTCATATCTACCTTCAGCGAACAAAATACGGCAACAGTTTGCCTCAAAAAGATGGTAGAATCGATCTTGCGAACTCTCAGTACAAGAGAGAGGAAACAACTGATAACGTTCTTCAAGGCATTAATTCTCATTAGCGGAATCACCTACGAAGGCGGGTGAAAGTGCAGAATTAGAAAGTGTTCAAAGGTCTTTTCATTCATAGTCCGTATTGACGCGGTAAGGGAACTGAATTTCTGGGAACGAGTGAAATCACTGAGGCTGTACTTACTTCTGTAATGCAGACAGGAGAGAGATATCACTTGCGTTTCAAAACCTACATTCAGGAAAAATTCCCTTTTGGCACACCAGGCTTGAAATTAATCAAAAGACGCGATGAGCACGAAGAGAGAAAACACCTCGATCATCCGGGGCCCGAGACTATTCAACAGACTGCCTGCAACCGTCAGAAACACGATGATGTTGAATGGAGAAATTTGAAAAGGCCCTGGGTAAGTGTTTACAAAGCGTACCAGACCAACCAGGTAGTGATGGTTACTAAGGGATGCGGACCGTGTTTTCGAACAATTCGGTCGACCAGTGACCCAAATCAGCAGCTTGAGGGCCCAGCCCGAGATGTGGGAATAGGAAACCTTCGAAGTCTACTCCGTAACTGTTCCAGTGGCCTACTACCCTGTGACTTTGAATGCACTTCGACCCGCAGTCTCCAGACCAAAATTTAGTATAATCTAGCTTTGAATTATATAATACATGAATGTAATTTTATATTCCCTGAGGATATGAGTCTGGGTCAGCTGTTACTACACCTCAGAAAAGTCGGTGGACCGCTATTTCTTTTTTCTTTTTTATACTGTTGAACGCTGAAATCAGGTTATTCGTTACGAGCATTTGTGTCATTTGAATAGCCTTTCTACATATACAGCCTTGTATTTATATATTATTATGTATATACATATTCACATATACGTATATAAATTTCAGCTCACTCTAGTCTTCTGTCTCAGACCTCCTTACTACACCTCTCTCATACACCATACACTGTCATTCATTACATGATCATCCCGCTTCTAATTACATATTGTCCTGTCATTACGTTTCCAACTCATCTTCCTTCATCTTCTTTCTTTCAATTCCCAACTAACCTATATTCTTATTTTCATATTCATTTACAGGCTATATTTTGTGTATGGTATTTTATGTTATATACATTCTTTAAACGTTTGGTCTCTCTAGTAGTGGAGTAAGACAAAGGCTGCGTACGAGCACAACGGGAGGAGCTGCAGCAGTAGTATAGTGTTCCCATACCCGCCATATTCTTTCCGGTAGTTGTGATAATCTTGTTAGTCAGATGGAAGTAATAGTGCTGCTGATGATGGTGCAGCCCTGTGTACATGTAATTTGCAATTCTTGTCCAGTTAAGCAACATTGATGTTATCAGAATTAATATTTGTAATAATAATAATAATGATTATTATGCTAATAATAGTTGTGAAGGAAGATGACCTTAACATTTCCTGTTGCACCATTTACCTCCGTTTAAAGTAGACCATTAGAGTTAATAAGGTTAACCTGATATACGGAGCTAATATGATCTCATGAGAGTGGTGGCGGAGCAGGGAGGGTTGCCATACAGGACGGTAACTGCACGTGTTTTATGGCTACACCACGATTGGGGGTCGGGGACTTCGTCATGTGTCCGGAAGCATAGTACCCACAGCAACATTAAGTGTAAAATATCTCTTGACTGTTGCCTTAGTCTACGAGACCGTAAGACCCCCACCATCCACCTCTGCATATTTATAACCAGGTATTGTCTTCCACCTCCCCCATGTGTAAACAAACAAAACTTGAGTTTCTCCAGGAACGTTGCAGCCTAACCGGCTCTACTTGTTTGTACAGTACCACCAAATTCAGTTGGATGGTGTTGCCACGCTAGGGGTGGATGCCCTCACAGTTTTTATAGGTCGGATAAGGATATCTTTAGATAAATGTAGCGAACTGCTGAAAAGATAAAACTTAATGTATGATGCTTAACTTAATCAAGGGTAGGTTAAGTTGGTTGACATTAAGTGGTGTTTTAAGTATATAAGATAAACATATTTTATATCTACCCACCAATAGGAAATCGAACAAATCTTGAGTTAGTATAATTGATACCTGATATTTATTGTAAGGGGTTTCAGTACTCATTAATAATATAACACGAAGTATCTAAATACACCACTGGTAAGTTACAGAAAAACGTTGGGAGATTCTGAAAGGTTCAGTCATAAAATTAAGGGAAGTACTTAGTGGCACGCATTGGTAATAAACCAAACATGGGGGCAGAGGGCAGCACTGGGAGAATGTCTCGCGCGTCTGAAAAATTAAACTCTTGAGATTATCATTGCATCATTACAGCCATCCAGTCGCTAATGAAACTAGATTAGTAAGAACTAAATGTCATCCAGAGGCTTTGAAATTGTCACGCCACATCATCGTGAACAGAAAAAGAGAGATAAATAGCACGGTAATAGTTATAAATAGGTTAGCAATTGCCTCTCTCTTGATCCAGCTCATTAGAGTTGAGCCCTCCCAGCCTAGCCTTCTCATCTGATGATTTCGAAACTTCATTCACAGTGGATGAGTAAGAACAAACAGTGTTATGAGTCAGTCTAGTATAGGCATTTGTTGACGGTTGATATAACGCATTTGGAAAGTAAATATATCCCTAACAGGATGATCGAAGAGACAATATTCAATCATAGTTTAGAATTAGGTGAGGTTCCAGTCTAGCGGTAACTCATTGTGAGGACGAGGTCTAGCCACAAGATAGCCTCATACTTCCTCCAGTCTTCAGCATCTTTTGGGGAGTCGTATGTCAATGAGTTCCCGTTACACATCCATACATACATACAACTAATTGTTGCATCCTACTGATTTTACTCTTAGAATACTATATATATATATATATATATATATATATATATATATATATATATATATATATATTGTAGAGACGATAATGGAGGATTGCTTGACCCACATTCTGCGGATACAGGTTTGCCAAGTCGTTCCATGGCGAGTCATGTCCGAGAACTTGGATTAATCATCTTATGCTAACTTGGACCAACGTTGTCGGTCATGTTCATGGAACTTAGCGTGCTGTTTCTTGACAGATGGCTTACGGTAACTTTTGAGAGAGAAAAAGAATATATATTGGCCAATCGCGGCAAATACAGGTAGTAACAGTTACATCACTGAGGTCAGATATTTAGAATGACGACTATTCTAGGAAGACTGTGGGGGCGTTGGTGCTCTCCTGCTAGCGCGGGGTGAGTACCGTAGTCAGCGTGGAGGGTGGAGCCCCAGTCAGTATGCGGTGTGGAGGTGCCATGTCCAGCAGTCGCTTTCCTGGGGACAGGTTAGGTACACCCTCCTTATCTGTCACTCTCACGAAAGTGCGCAGGAGCATTTCATGTTTAATTCATTGTAATCATTATATTTACCTGTTTATTTAGTACAGGTCGTGGAATCCCTGGAGGGAGTGTGCTGGGAACGTCAGGTTTCTCCCGGATTTCGTAACGGAAACTATGCCCAAAGAGTAATATTAGTTTTCCCTTTATGTGATGTCTGTACTTGCTCCATAGAATAACAAAATTTGTAGTCCCTTACAAGACAGCACTTGGTGTGCATACACACACACGATTCCCACATGGGCCATCCCGGGTTCGAATCCTGGGGCTTGGTAATTGGCTTACAGCCAAACCAGCTGTTCTTTCTCCTCTTAGGGCTGGTCGATGATTGGGAACCTGGCATAGGCTAGAATTTATGTATATGTATACACATTAGAGTGAAGACGTGGTACATATACAGCATATATACAACATTAGTATAAAACTCATTTCCCGTACTACACACTATAACATTTATTGATGGTGTACGCGTTGGGCATCCCGCGGCCAGAGGACAGTGACGGCTACCAGATGAGGCCTGGAATCTCAGGAATGGGAACCTGTGGTTGGGTGGGTCAGTAAAAGTGCGGGCAAGGCAGAGTGGGTGAGGAGACCCGGGACGGTGGTGGAGGGAGGGACACATTTCTCTGCCGACCTGCGCTGCCTTGGTATGACGTAAGATTTGTACAGATGCGCAAAGTTCTCGGATTTTTTTTTTCGAATATGTATTAACAATGAAATTCCAGATCATTCTTTTATAAGATAGATTGTGTAGATCATATTATCCAATTACACGGAAGAGAATCTGTACTGAAATCTATACTGAAAACCACAGCATATTGGTTATACAAAACAAAAAAATACAGTATTTCAGTTAAAGACAAACGTAGAACGAAATTCCCTGTTTCCCCTGAGAATAGAATTTGAATATTTTGTTGAAATGTACAAAACGTAGCTTATGAAATAAAATGCGTTGAGAAGAGAGTGTCATAGGGAGGCAGTTGTCGAGTGAGAACATAGACAAATTGGAGTCACGAAGGGTTTTAGATTGGTCGCCAGCCCGTCGCCTCGACTTAACTGTTATAATGAGTTGAACTTTCCAAGGCAGACTTGCTTCACCTGGTGAACTCTCTATTTCACAGTTAATGCAGCATTATATATATATATATATATATATATATATATATATATATATATATATTTTTTTTTTTTTTTCTTTCAAACTATTCGCCATTTCCCGCGTTAGCGAGGTAGCGTTAAGAACAGAGGACTGGGCCTCTGAGGGAATATCCTCACCTGGCCCCTTCTCTGTTCCTTCTTTTGGAAAATTAAAAAAAAAAAAAGTTTGATATTGATTTTGATGGAAAAAATATTAAACGTTAAAAATTTATCATTGTTTTTAACTTTATGGGTAACGACTTGACACGAATGGAACACCAGGCATGAACTCATTACTTTAAACGTCGAGATGTTCATTATGTTCGTAACGCCCAGGCCACACCTTTCAGGAGAGCTGGCATAAACCCAGTGTGCACAAGTTGAGGAGGATACACCTGCTACACAGCTCATATTACCTCACTTCCACATTGGAGTAGATATTTGACTTTTTATATACTTACAGTCCATGTTATAGATGTCTTAGTAGGAGGACTACAGTATTCCTAACTTAGAAATCACTAAACAGTTTACTTCACTAACCGGAGCATCAGAGTGGTAAGTAGGGTTCAGATAATTCGTGAAGTACACCTGACTGGTTTTGCAAGTGGCTGTATACCGATATTTTCTAGATGGTTACCAGAAGGGAAGACAAGAGGAGTTTATCTCCTTGTGTTGAGGTAGTAAGATGCAGTGTAAAATAAGAAATAGGAAGAAACGCATATGTCAACCCCAAAGTTTCAGCTTACAACTGTAGCCTTGAGTTAGGGATGTTCCGTATAACAGATAATTAGCCACAACGTAGTCTTAAAGTAAGTAGATATGAATAGGCAGCATGCTAAACATGACTGTACAGCCGCACGTTTACACCACGTTATTACCGGAAGGTATCAAAACCATACATGGGTCTTTCCAAAACTCTTTTCTGCTGAACTGATATGAGGACAGACAACATCACGTTAACAATACAGACTTTTTGCTTGGTTGACACCTATGATAGTATTGACCAGCTTTCGACCTCCGTGGTGTATCGGTTAGCGTTATTGTCCGTGACGCTAGCACGGGCCGCCCAGGGTCAAGCGCATGCTTTCGAAACCAAGTCCACGTCAACCCAGCTGTTCATCCACATAAGGGGTTAGTCAATAAAATGGGTACCTGGCTCAGGCTAGGGTATCTATATGTATATACCGTTAATGAGATGGCCTTGATTAGGAACTCAGTTGCCCTGCCGTCTCAAATAACATACAGTGTCTGCAAAAGCGGACATTACCGAACGATCAGATGAATTATAAAACAATTCTGAGGTTTGAAAATTACAGTGCATCATAAAACGATTATTTATATTCAGACGTAAGGTCATGAGGAGTCTTCAGTTGCGGCTCTGGGAATTCCAAGATTATTGTCGAATACCGTGTTGATGATTTGTGTCTGAGCACATTCTTCTTGTAAATAACTCAAGTTACCAGTAATGAGGTGTTTATGGTCGTCTGGTACTGACCCGTGCAAGAGTTAACAAAAAAGCAAATTGAGTTCATTATGTTTAGGTGTACAAGACAAAAGATACAAGTACATATCGAAGTTGCTGTCCAGCTTAAGTCGGGTTTCTTTTTTTCTTTTTTTCCTTTTTTTTTGAAATATTTCCGTTAGCTGAAGAGGAGTAGTGGGGAGTGAGGACGCAGGCCAGCACGGGAGAATACGGGGACCATGAGCTTTGGCCACAGCTAAGCCCCCCACCTCCTCCTTGGGTCTATTAGTTGACCTGCAGAATGTTACCGCAATTTCTGCTGGTTCTCTGACGACGTCCGTCCACGCCGACCCAGCAGCGGGGGTCCCTGTCCTCACCGAGGTTTTTGGCCTTCTCTGCGGCACGTCCAACCGGGCCACCTCACCCCCTGGACTCGTTAGATCTTTTTGTCGGCGAAGAATGCATTCTCAGCGGAACTAGGGACCTCGCCTGCTCGCCGAGACTCCTGCATGACCCAGCAACTTCCCACGCCCACAGCACTGCCTGGTGCTCACCATCATCAACCCCTCCCAGGTGCCATGAACTGTAGAGAGTCCTGCGTAGATTTTCCAGAGACATGGAACATTACTTGTCTCCGACCAACTGCCTCGCGCCAGTAATCGTCTGCATTAACCCACATTGGTTGCTCCGTTATATGTAAACACAGGTGTCGTCTGGAGCGGGTCGATAGCCAGTTATTGTAGACTAATGGTCGTTATGGTAGTTGCGGTGGCGTCTGGATTACCACTAACGACAGACATCTCAAGAATGCAGGTCGGCGCTGTGTGACCACTAATGGGGGCGGCCTCCCCCGGCCCCACCGTGGGAGCGCCGCGGCTACTACTCCAGGTGCAGCTTAGGATAATGCCACACTTTTTATTATTATTGTTGAAGGTTTAGTCGACGTTCTCACGTATAACTGACTATTTTAGCCATTAACAGTAGTGTACTGCGTAGAGTGCATCGTTTTAGTCAGGCCACACGCATGCCCTCCTCCAACTTCTACAGTGACAGATTACACTCTTCTCCCTTCCCTCCCTCTGGACACGCCTGGTTCCCTGCTGCTCCTTCTGCTGTGTGTCCCCAACAAGGTCTGCTATCCCTCTAGGCACATCTGGGCTTACCCACACCCTCCTCTCCAGCGGTTGGGAGGATCACTCTAACGTTATCCAGTGGTCCTTAATTTCCACTGTTTTATGTCCTGTGTTTTGTATCCTGTGGCCCTTATATCCAGTGTTTACCTTTAGTGGTTCTTTTATCCACTGTTTTTATAATCAGTGGTCCTTAATTCTATGTTTGTTAAATTCCCTGGTCCTTAAATCTAGTCCTTGATATATGCTTTGGTCCTTATATGTAATGCTTACTCAATCCTGTGGTCCACGTATTCACTGTTTGCTAAATCCTGTGGTCCTTATCCGATGGTCTGTATATTCAGGGTTTGCCATAAACTGTCATTCTTATACCCAACCTATATCCTGTGGTCATATTATTGTGTCATTATATCCTGTGGTCATATTATTGTGTCATTATATCCTGTCGTCCATATGTCCACTATTTGTATCATGCGTTCCTTTAATCCAGTGTTTTTTTTTACATCCCATAGAAACGTAAGGATCACGCGATATGACAAACACTGGATATAAGGACCACAAGATATGGCGAAAAAATTTTGGAAATGGTTTGGTATTTTTGGCCTTGAAATTGGCTCGTAGGTCGTGTGATTGTGGAGCAGAGGGTCTGAGGCTGTACGCCACAGTTAGCTATGTGAACTGCGAAGTGATAGATCATACACAACAGCAATATAGATATAACACTGGCCACACTGCCGTGGTGGGGAGTAATCGTGAGGAAACGAGGTGTTCTCATTGTCCTTCATCGTCCTGGGGCTGGAAGTCCCAATCAAGGTCACGGTTGGCGCGTCTGGCCAGCTGGAGTCGACCTCTATTTACAGCTGGGGACGTCCGCGCTTCCTCTTGCGCGGGAGGGGCGTTGACGTGTTCAAAAGTCGGATTGGTCAGGTAGCGAGCGTGAGGGGCCTGCTGGGGCCGGAAGTTTGTGCGGTGGGCACCTCGAGGCGCGGCCGCGCTCATCCGGAGCCACTCAGCGTAACCACAACAGTCAAGGCGCCGCCGGCCGGGGGCGCGGGAAGAACCTTCGTTAGGTTTCGTTGCGAACTAATGAAGGTGAATGGCAACGAGAGAGAGAGGTTCGTTCCAACGAGCCGTTCCATAGCTGCAGTGGTGTCGTTTGCCGAAGTAATTGCTCGCTTACCTGAGGTGGCTCCTTTTCCCAGTAGTTTTTTGAGTAGAATCGAAGGCTTTACACCTTATTAACTCTCTTGGTGTCCACATGCGCTCAACAGTCAACCCTCTCCCTCCGGCGTGATGTTCCAGTCCTCTCTCTATCCCGCAGGAACTGTTTCCACATCTGATTTCGTCTGAGTCGTCTGCGTATGTCCCCTGCCACTAAGAGGTAAACCCGCAGACCGCGATTGGTACCTTCTTCCAAACGTTCCTCTGGACACCGGCCAGCCACACGGAGATTGGTTGTCCTTGTGGTATCTCCTTTTGTTCCAGGGAGGTGCTGCTGGCCTAGTGGATCCCAGAGCCAGCCTTCCGTCACTATCCTCACCTCCCTCCTCCGCCCTGGCATACGCCAGGTTAATCATCAACCCTCCGTATTAACTATGTCAGGATCGTGTCGTGTGGCCCTCATGCTAAGCCACCCAAGAGGTTATAGCAAGTCCTGAATCTCTCTCTCTCTCTCTCTCTCTCTCTCTCTCTCTCTCTCTCTCTCTCTCTCTCTCTCTCTCTCTCTCTCATGTAGCACTGCGGACGGATGGCCTCAGGGAGCCTATATATATATATATATATAAGAATAATAAGAATATGGTACAGATGAACGCGCGTTTTCATAGGACATAGTTCCCTCCAACGGCAAGGATTCGAGTTGAGAACGCTAACCGCTCGGATATGACCATAGCCTAGAAGTTAGCGTTCACAACCACCACGCAAAAGGTCCTAGGTTCGAATCCTTGCTGTTGGAGGGCATTATAGGATATGTAATATATATGTATGTGTGATGGCATAGGTACACCTAAATTGGGAAAATAAAGGGCTGTACCAGATGATGTAGAACCGTGGGGAAAACTGAGAACCAATGTAATCCAAGCATCGGAGGTCCATATGTACCTCAGCTCGGGGTAGCAATAAGGAACAAAGGACGGGTTAACACACGACTGTGACTCTTAGGATCAACAAGCGAGCGAAGGAGGAGTTGAATTGTTGTGTTACTAACTGTAAAGATGAGGCAACATGATCAGAGAGAGAGAGAGAGAGAGAGAGAGAGAGAGAGAGAGAGAGAGAGAGAGTGGTGCCGCTCGGCCAGACTGGTTGTGGAGGGAGAGGAAGGGAAGACATGAACGTACGGTATAATTGATATGTGGAAAGACGACTGGAAAAGAAGTAAGAGTGTTGGTGTTGGTGTTAGAATCTGGTTGGCTTCTCGACAGATGTTATGCAGGTGAATATCTATCTATCTACTTGTGTATCTATCTACCTGTTTATCTATTTGCATATCTATCTATCATATATATATATATATATATATATATATATATATATATATATATATATATATATATATTAAGGTTGAGAGACGATAGTGGGTGAGTGAGTAGGGGGAGGGAGGATGGGGGGAGAATGAGGGGGTCATGTGTCACGGGGGAAAGTTGCTTCTTCACCCCCACCTTCCCCCTCCTCCGACACATCCTCAGTCACTTACTACTCTACTTCTCTCGATTTTTTTTTTTTCCTGTTCTGCTTTTTCTTCTCAGTTCTTATCATTCTCTCTTTTCACTTTCCTCCCCCCCCCCCCCCTCTCTCTCTCTCTCTCTCTCTCTCTCTTTCTTCAATTCAACTATCTATCTATCGGTTCATCTTTATCTATCTACCGTCTCTCACTTCATAAAAGTAACTCAAAGGTACTGTGAACTAAGAGAGGGTGACGTTATTAAACCACTGAACCAACACCTTATAGAGAACTCAGCGCCAGGTCATACCAGGATTCCGGCTGCCATCGTTTACAAGACGAAGATGACAACAGTTAAGGCGAGGATGCTACTCATGAGACGAAGTGCAGATAAAAACAGCGTAGCAAATATTATAGCAAGAGTTAAAAGCGTAGCAGATATTCAGGAAATGGTATGTTATAACACGAATTAAAAGTGTAGTAGATATTCAGGAAATGGTATGTAAAAGCACGAATTAAAAGTGTAGCAGATATTCAGGAAATGGTATGTTATAGCACGAATTAAAAACTTAGCAGGTATTCAGAAAATGGTATGGTATAGCACGAATTAAAAGCGCATCAGATATTCAGAAAATGGCATATTATAGCACATATTAAAAGGGCAGCCGATGTTCAGAAAATGACTTATTGGAACACGAATTGAAACAGTGTAGCGGCAGATATTCACAAGATGGCATATTGTAACACAAATGAATAAGAGGATTCAAGCAAGCACCACAGCAGTACAAACCAGCCCGTCTGACCTCACATGTAATTAAGGATCTTTAAAAGAAAGTTTTAAAAGAAGAAAGAAACTCCTATGTGCAACACATGGTAAGAAACATTTTACGTAAATGGATACCAGCATGAAACTGTGTCAGGTAAAACTACCACACAGACTCAACTTCAAGATCACTACAGTATCATTTGCGAAGCTCGAATGCAAGGAATATGAGATTCGACACTTTACGACGACTCTCCTAAGGCATTTGTCAGAGTTAAGTGCTGCATTTTGTCAGGAAATGTAACGAAACAGAGTATTAAAGATAATTCAAGAAGGTGTTTCACGAAGGTTGACAGTTAGGTAACGTGCGTACCAGCTGCGGAGGGGAAACAGTCAAGTAACCAAAGAAAACGTAGGATGAGTAGTTGGTGGTGGCGTCTCTTCTCAGTGGCAAAAATCTCCTCGTAGACAAGTTGGTTCTCTCTCTCTCTCTCTCTCTCTCTCTCTCTCTCTCTCTCTCTCTCTCTGCTACAGTTCCTCCTCGTCAGTGAACCTCCTGCCGCCGCCGCTGCCTGCCCCCGTAGCCCCTTCCCACTATCCTTCCAAAGGGCGCCCCACCTTCCTAACCGAACGCTGACGTACCGCTGCAGCACCACCCGGACGCTTGTAGTTTTCAAATCCCTTGAGTACGACAGTACGACCCTTGGATATGATAACGTCGTGGCCCTTAAGGTGTCTGGTCAAAATTCATGTCGTCATACACAAGAGTCGTACCGTTGGGTTCAAGGGTCGTACCACGGTGCCCAAGAGTTGTGTACCGTCTTGCTCAAGGGTCGTTCCATCATACCCAAGGGTTGTACCGTCTTGCTCAAGGGTCGTACCATCATACCCAATGGTTGTACCGTCTTGCTCAAGGGTCGTACCATCATACCCAAGGGTTGTACCGTCTTGCTCAAGGGTCGTGCCATCATACCCAAGGGTTGTACCGTCTTGTTCAAGGGTTGTACCATCATCATACCCATGGGTTGTAAGTCTTGTTCAAGGGGTGACTGAACTGAGGCCATGTTTACGCCCATATCCATTCATACAGTAAGCTAAACTCTGGCGCCTTGTCGTTCGGATTGAACACTCGCGTTCTCCGTTTGGTGGCGTGACCGAGCCAGCAAGGAACGGTGGTGAGGGTCGAGTGTGAGGTGAGGTGAGTGTGTGTGAGGTGAGGGGGTGCTTGTCGCGACTTTCTCCAGGGTCAAAGGGGGCGGCCAGCACGCAGGCATCTCATATCTATGTACTGTATACATGGGGCGCCAAATTCCACGTCTGGAGCTTCCCTCATGTGCCCCTAAATCCCGCTTCTCTAGCTTGCCTCATGTGCCCCTAAATCCCACTTCTCTAGCTTGCCTCATGTGCCCCTAAATCCCACTTCTCTAGCTTGCCTCATGTGCCCCTAAATCCTACTTTTGCGGCTTGCGTCATGATTTGTCTTGTATGGATACTGACCCATCCTACACTTTGTATCGTATGTATTAAATGCAAGTAGCTATAAGTTCACATCCGTCAATTTACCTCATTTTCACCAGCATTTGTATGACTCAACTCCACACGTGTCGAGGGACTATAACATCCTACCCCACATGATAGCATTGGAACGGATAAATTAAACTTCCTGCCTCGCCCCACGGACTTCGTTAGTACTTCCTGCCGGGAATTTGACTCCGACAGGCTGGAGTTAGCCTGGCAATGCCCGCCTCAGTACTCAGCAGATTGGAAGCTAAATAAGTGAATGAGATCATGTTTACAGTGGATAGGTTACAATGAATGGGCGGAAGTTCCTGACCTCTCTGACGTTTTCCGTAAGATTTACGTAACAGAAAAGTTTTTATCTCTTGGTTTAATCGGCCCTCTGACGTGTACTCGGTTTTGCTATTTCACTGTGGCTGAAGTTCACACGAAATGGTAATCATTGTTGTGTTACTTCAGATGCTGATGGTAGAGAGTCAAAGAAAGTAAGAAAAATTATGTCAGCTCGGTGATAAAGATTAGCTGATACATACGTAAGTTCCCGATCCTTTGATTACTGAGTTTTTTGTCTTGGTTAGTGTATGATGTGTATCTTTCGTACGGCCTCCTCTTCCTCCGTGAGTCTCTTAACAAAAGAAGACAGAGAAATATGGATCCTCACCCTCGACCTTCTTAAACTCTCTGAGCACGACGGTATTATGATCCTTGGGTTTAATGGCCTGGCCTTTAACCAGAACCTACATAGTCAGTGCTTTAGAAATGGCATTTATAATCAGAACCGTAATTCAGTGGTGTTTTGTATCAACCAACAGATTTTACCTATTTGTCACACCAATTGAAGACCTGATTGATCGCCAGTGGAATGAATATCTCTGTATTGGGCCAGTGGGTCGATTTCCTTCTCCCTGTTCACCTCTCTCTCTCAAGAGCCTTTCCAGTGACTCCCCTCTCCCAAATCCTCTCCACCTCCCAAAGCCCGTAGCCCGTTCCTCCAGTCAACCGGTCGTAGACATGTTACTCGTAGCTGTCGTACCTAAGTCATCTGGGCCTAGAAAATGAGTTTTCTTTAGTGTGAACGCTCGTGTCTTCAGCCACGACGCTCTCCCCGTCTAACCCCCTTCTTGAAGTGTTGTTGAAGAAGTGTCACGTCAAAAGGCCAGGTTTTCATACCCAAGGGTCGAAGCGTCGTGCTCAAGGGTCATACCGCCGTGCTCATGGGTCGTACCGAGGTGTTCAAGGGACGTACCCATTTCTGGGACAGGTTTTCCTATATTACCAAACCAAAACTCTGTGCACCTTAACTGCTTTACAGATTCCTGTGGTCTTATCATACGATCGCTTGTACAGTAATACAGCAACTGAGTTAAGTCACTAAAAGTGTGTCGTGAGTGCGTTGAGGAGACAGATGTGTGTATAGTGGAGCGAAAGTGTGTAGCAAGTCTAAAGAGCGTGCCGTAAGCGTGCGCTGGGACGAGATGTGTTGTTAAAGTGTTTGCTGGTACGAGAGTGTGTTGTGAGAGTGTGTGTGCTGGGACAGAGGGTGCGTGACCAGCTGAAGTGCCCCACGTGAGAGCAACATGTGTTATGGTTCACTCGGTGCAGATGGTGAAGCTGCTCATGACGGCCATTGTCTTCGACCGGTAATTAATGCACCGTGATAATATGGCTCACGAAACTCACCCGGAGTCGATCTATATACTTCTTTTTTCTGAGGAGATACATCTGCAGTAAGAATACAGGTCCCTGGTGTGTGTGTGTGTGTGTGTGTGTAGGGAGTATGGCTGACTGGTATCTTCCGTGTGTGTGTGTGTGTGTGTGTGTGTGTGTGTGTTGAGGCAGCAGTGTTAGCTCTGCATTGTTCCCGGCCACCACCAGAGGCGTTCCTCAGGAGCATTGCCCCGCTGCTGTGGGCCGCTTGTGTTTCTTGGCTGGTCCGATGGTCTTCTAGCAGAGGTATAAGTTCCTCATCTGTTTTCTTTTTTTTTGTTTCACTATTGGCATTAAGATTTTTTACAATGGTTTTTCTCTCTATGTCGTAGATTCTCCTGTTTAAAACAGATGTCTTCTTCGAGACCGAGAGAGAGAGAGAGAGAGAGAGAGAGAGAGAGAGAGAGAGAGAGAGAGAGAGAGAGAGAGAGAGTTGCTTTGAAAGTAGAGGGACGTTGTGTTGAGTCGTCAGCATATGTGAGGGGAAGAGACAAAAGGTTGATAAAAAGGATCATTAAGAATGAAATGCACGAAGGGCTTAACCTCCCACACCATCTGTTTAGGAAATATCCAAATATCCAAAGAAGGGGAGTACATTGCAGTCGCATGACAGGAATTCAGAGAGTCGAAGAAAATTTGAAAAGTTTGTTGAGTCAGGAGAGTGGTGAGCGACAGGACAACGGTGATAGATGAATGGCAAACGATGTCAGAGTCTGAAGATTCAAGCTCCAGGAGGTGTGCGACAGGTGTGTGTTGATGTGGCCGTAAGCAAAGACTTCTTCTGTGAAGCGGAACTATAAATGACTTTTATAGTCAAGTCTTCAAAAGATAAGTAGACAGATAATTAGACAGGTGAGTCGCCGAGATAAAAAAAGAAAAAAAGAAAAGAGTAGGATGTTAGGAGAGTTGCTGACCAGATGGTTTTCAACAGATGAAAGGCTGGTAGAAAGACTGCAGATGTTGGTGAAATGAATGGGAGGAAAAATACAGTTGTGTCTATGAGTAGGAGATGGGTCTCGGGTGGGATCAGTACCCTACTACCTGAGCCCTTCCCTCTCGTTGGCAGCAGAGACAGACGGGAATCCGGAAATTTTTCGCACCCCTTACCGAAAACTGGAGCTGAAAACTTGTTGGACTTTTTCGTATTTGTATTCAAAGGTTTTAAGGAGAGGAAGAGGAATAAGAAATATATGAAGATACAATACAAACATGATTAGAATATGTGTATGGTATGTGTAGGGTGTGTTGAAGGACGTGTATAATACGTGTAAGGATGTGTATGGTGTGTGTAAGGATATGTAGATGATGTGTGTGTGTAAGGATGTATGAGGTTGTCTAGTAATATATATGTTGTAAGGATAAGATGGAGCGAACTCGATAGGTTAGCTTATAGTAAGACAGAATATGACACCAGCGGTCTTGACACGGAGGATGTAAGGTGGTTCTGGGCATCACGCTTGAAAATTCTGGAGTCACGAGATACACTTATCTGAAGATAATATTTCCAATTTGCTGGTGGCGTAAAGGTTACTGGAACCTGGCGTGGGAGAAGTTACCAGGGGTGTTGGACACGCTTGATGTGAGGTATAAGAGCGTAACAGAGTGCTGGGAAATGTGTACTGTGTGAGTGGAGATGAAGCGTGGGAAGGCTGATGAGTCGAGGCGAAGCGAGGTGTATATTAAGAGTGGCATCCATGGCGGTGCTGACCTCTCGTTCCTTTGATGGTAGCGGTAGTAGCAGCAGTAGTAGGTGGGGTGGGGGTGTGGGTCAGGAGAGCCGGTGTGGAGGGCAATGCACGGAGAGAGAGAGAGAGAGAGAGAGAGAGAGAGAGAGAGAGAGAGAGAGAGAGAGAGAGAGAGAGAGAGAGAGGCAGCAGCAGCACCCAAGCCAGCCACTCCAAACCACGCCCCGTGGAGGAGCCGTAGGTCGGGGTTCTTTATTGTTTAGCTGGTGTAATGCGAGCCTTTGGGTACCCAACCATTATGGCAGAGGCTCCTCCTCACTGTACACCGGCCGCCTCGGGGAGCAGGGGAGAAAAGGAGGCTCTTGTCTTGTTCTTGGGTCCTGGAGGGAAGGGTGGTAGGCTGAGGGGTGGTTGGATGGGTGGGCAGGTGCAGGAAGAACAGTGGGAAAAAGTCTGGTGGAACTTGTAAAGCGAGTTACGCTATGTTAACGGAGGGAAGGTCTGTGTACGTTCACATGGGGAGAGTCTGTGTGAACTTGTCTGATGTTGGGATCTTGATAATGATGCTTTTACAGTAACTCGCTTTGGGAACCTTTCTTTCCATCTTGGTTTATCTCGCAGTCATTATTTGAAGAGATGGCAAGGCTCGTATGAAGGCATCAGAACTCCAGCATCCACGCCCCAGAACCTTATATGTCGGCACTGCCTTACTGTTTCATTTCAATCTTTTATATTTGATATATGTATATAAAGGCATAGAACTGAAGCAAGATCGAATATTGACACCCACTCACACCAGATGTCGGGCTACTCTTCCCTTACCTCAGTAACATGTCCACCGTACAGATGCATAACTGATTAATCCTGCCACAGGACCTGCCACTCAGGTGCTCAGCCCTATGCCACACCTCACAGAGCAAACTTGTACTCGTGTATATATAGCTCCTCCCTCCACTCACGGCAAAGGCCATTACACAGTTCCCGTGCACCTGTTATGACCTATCGTACTAATTTAAACCAGTCTCCTTTTTCTCCTTCAGCCTTCACTGCCTTGGACGCCCTTCCACATGACCCACTGCTTTGGTTTTGTAGTAAAAGACATTCCGTTGATGCTGAAGTTGGCCATTATTTATGCTTCTCGATACTGCACCAAAATGAAACTCTGAAGACGTGTTATGCGTCCTCTGTAAATGCAAATCTTGCCCCGTCTGTCTCTGTTGCTAACGAGAGGGAGAATTTAGCAATAGCCGTATCAGACACTCTCATGATCGCCCCTGTAAATAACTTAACCTTTATATCCATTCATTTTACCACCATTCTTGATCTTTCCAGCAACGTCGCATTGCATTGAAGTCCCATGTGACTCGTACCTCTCTTAGTATCTTTGCCCCTTTCTCTATGAAACCCAACTGTGTAATTATGTTTTCACGAACCCCTCTCGAGTTATGATCATCAGTCATGATTTGGTTTCAAAGCAGGGTTCTGTGCACTCCTCGAGGACCCTGAACCTCCAGACCTTGATGTCATCTGGCTGAGGCCCTTTACTTTGGAGACGTCAACGTACGCGACAGAGAGTGGATGAAGCCCTCCCATGCCGATGATTGGTGGGAGGGATTGAAGTCTTCACGTTTTCCATTGATAGTGATCTTAAGAGCAAATCATCACCCACCCTGATACTCATATTTCAGACCGTCACGACCACTCGCCTAACAATCCGGATCTGATTTTCACCTCCTAATTCTTCGTGTTGTTGCTACATAATCTCCTCTCCTCCCATTGGATCATCTGTTAATGTGTCTTTATTAACCCCACCTCTTCCTCCTCCTCCTCCTCCTACATCTAAACATAGGTATTGAGACTAATTCCACTAACTGGACTAACTTGTGAAACCTTTTCTTTTTTCCCACTTTCTCCTTGTTAGAGAACTGCCTCACCTCTAGTGGTGCTTTCTTTCTCTTGATAGGCAGAGGTTACTGTGGCTGGAATGGAATCATTACCCCCTCCTTCTTCCCATCTGTGTTTAACCATTCCAGTTCTGAGGTCTTTCGGGGGAAGTGACCTGGGAAAACTCTCCTCCCTCCGATACATTTAGGGAGGTTCCAGCTCTACATACTTATTAGAGAGAATTAGAGTCCAAAGCAATCAGACTTATCGACTTTCTTACTGTAACCTCTAGAATTGGCCCACTTGCCCTACACAGCAGCGTTAGGTCACTTTCCCTCTCCTGTAGATATTACTGTGGTCTCTGACCCTCAAGAGCTGTCTGCTTGCTTTCTCCTCCTGATCACGTAATACTCGGCTGGCCAGCGCGTCACATGATTTTTGTGTGGCAGTTAGCAACTCGAGGATGGGCCGTTGTGATATTCATTTCTACCTCAGCACTGCAAATCTCTGGAACTCTTACTTTTCTCTTGTCTCTCCTGGCAGCTAACTACGACCTGTCCGTTTTCCAAAGACGATGTTCCACTTCCTCCGAAAAAAAATGAAGATATTTTTCCTCTTTTCTTATATCTTTTTCTTGTAAATCTTTTTGTATTTCAGTTATGACCTGACCTGAATGTGGACGTTTGTTCTTGACTTGGAGCCTATAGCATGCAAAGGAAAGTTTTTTTGGAACACTGCTCTCTAACTTGGGGAACCTCTGGAAACTGTGATACTAACACGGACGGAAGTCCAGTGGAAACTAAACGCAAAAGGTTCGAGTCGAACGTTGTCATCATCCAGGGTGTTCAGGGACAGGAAGCGCTGTCAGCAACCATGGGAGGTGAGAGGGAGAGGATCAGGGACTGGAAACGTTGTCAGCAACCAAGGGGCGGGGGACCATGGACTGGAAACGTTGTCGGCAACCGGGTGGACCCAGGGACCGGAAACGTTGTCGGCAACCGGGTGGACCCAGGGACCGGAAACGTTGTCAGCAACCATGGGAGTTGAGAGGGAGAGGATCAGGGACTGGAAACGTTGTCATCAACCAAGGGGCGGGGGACCATGGACTGGAAACGTTGTCGGCAACCAAGGGGCGGGGGACCATGGACTGGAAACGTTGTCGGGAACTGGGTGGACCCAGGGACCGGAAACGTTGTCAGCAACCATGGGAGTTGAGAGGGAGAGGATCAGGGACTGGAAACGTTGTCAGCAACCAAGGGGCGGGGGACCACGGACTGGAAACGTTGTCACCAACCCGGAGAAGGGTGAAAAAAAAGGGAACCAGAGACTGGAAATAACACTATCCTCTTAAGATAGTATCACATGAAAAAGAAGTGATCACAGAAACTGAAAATGAATACAGAGAAAAAACAGTGCGACTGCCATTACCCGCTGGATTGCCTGGCAGGATGCAGAGGCATGGAGGTACCACATCAGGGACTCGTGTCGTTGTAGTGAATCAGGCTGACGTGACACGAGGATGGCTGTAATGCCAGACGTACACCAGCGGGGAACAAAAACGTGCTGAGGGAAGGTGATCTGTAGAGGTGATTGTTGAATAGACTTGTCACCCAGATGTGTGGAATTACTCAAGAAAAGATAAATTGCGGCCCATTATTATTTTTTTTTTGGGCGGGAGGGGAGGGAGGTTTTATGTTAGTAATTAGGTGGGACGGCTGAGGGGGGGTCGTGGTGGTGTGGTGGGATGGTTGTGGTACTTGTGGTGTGGTGCGGTGCTTGCGGTGCATCGTAGGGCCGGGTGAGGGGAGGCAGGTTATAGTAGCCCGGGCCGCCTGACTCACTGTGGGTCACAGGTGGCCGGCCAGCCAGCCCCTCCTCTCTCTCTCTCTCTCTCTCTCTCTCTCTCTCTCTCTCTCTCTCTCTCTCTCTCTCTCTCGTTGGAAGACGAGGGTGAGTAAAGAGTCGACGAGCACGAGGGGCGTCGGAGAAGGTTGCGAGAAGTGGAGGAGAGGAACAGTAGAAGGTGAGGAAGGAGGGCGAGCAAGTCAAACTACAGGAGAGGACGGGAGGAGAGGTTGTAGGTGGGAGGGGTTTTATGGGTCGATTGCCACTCACGACCGCAAGGGCACCAGGGGGACACGCCCTTTGGGACAATAACATACAAATTTCCGTCAATAACCATATATTTCACCCGTCGTCAGCCTCCCGTCACGCCTCCGAGATAAGTCATTTTACCCAGCGTCACTGTGATTGGAGAGCTCGTATTGCATTGCTTTGAGGCGAGACCATACGTGTGGGTTAGCGGGTCGGGAGGAGGGTGGATGAGTTGCTTGCTCCCATAGACGCCTACCACCACACCGCTGGGGGACACACACACTCCGGACATTCCATAGTTACCCTTCATACCTCGTCAGGCAGAGCCGGGATCTGGTTGTTGAAGCAATGACTTCAAGGGGAATGATTTGCTTCCCCGCTCGTGACGGAGACTTCCCTCCTGATGGATGACACGGTGGATATGTGTGGTATGTCATGTGAAGTGGTGTGGTGATACACAGATGAGGGCGGGGGCATTACCATGTGTGAGGCAGACTGATCTTCGTAGGTTGTGTGTGTGTGTGTGTGTGTGTGTGTGTGTGTGAGGCAGGCTGACCTGGAGGTGTGTGTGTGTGAGGCAGGCTGACCTGGAGTTGTGTGTGTGTGTGTGTGTGTGTGTGTGTGTGTGTGTGTGTGTGTGTGTGTGTGAAAGAGAGAGAGAGAGAGAGAGGCACTATGACCTCCTGGGGTTGGGTGTGTGCGCGTGTGTGACCTCCTGGGATTGGGTGTGTGTGTGTGTGTGAGGCAAGCTGACCTCCTGGGGTTGTGTGTGTGTGTGTGTGTGTGTGTATGTGCAGGAGGGTATGTGTCACGGATGTAGCAGGTGGCCGGAGGCTCCCCGACCCGGCCATCAGTTGATGAGATAATTTGTCGAGAGCAGGTCCTGCCAGACACCCACCGTGGGAAGATGATGGTGAGCTACCTACCAAACCTACCTACCTACCTCCCTCGCCACCGTTGCTGTGGCCACCTCCCTCCCTCGCCACCGCTGCTGTGGCCACCTCCCTCCCACCCACCCCGCTGGCTACCTTCATCTCCTATCCAGTTATTCTCAACCCTAAGCCTCGATAGCACCTCGCCATTCCCTCCCACCATATTGTTCGGGCTCTTGAGCACCTTCGAACTCTATCGCACCTTTCAATGTATGTGTTTTGGTGTCTTGTTCGAGTCCTTGTATAAAAGGCCATGAACCTCTTATCCTGTCGAACTCGTCTTGTGTGTCTATTATGTCTTAGTAATGAGTCCCGGTTCACAGGCTGGTCCAGGTATGTAGGCGGGGACTTCCTGTGCGCCTGCACGGCAGAAGGTCTTGTTATCCTCACGTTACAGTTACGAGCGGTGCAAGTGTGTAAGTTTTTATGTTCCGGCCGCTGCAGCGCTGCATACGGGTCTACGTGGTTATCCTTTAGTCTTTGTGTCTGCCTCTCTGTGTCTGGATACATGCTTTCGGTACAATAACTCAGGAGGAATATACAGGATAGAAACTTTATACTGACGACATACGTACCTTCTGTAGAGATAAAGAAATGATTATATTTGTAGGCACGTAATGGCATAAATTTGTATATTGATTATGAAAACTTATATTTCTTTACAAGTGCTGTAATTGAGGAGTGTTGAATTACGGGTATATGTATATGTATGTATGTATATATATATATATATATATATATATATATATATATATATATATATATATATATATATATATATATATAACGAAGTGAGAGATATCGTAGCATACAAATTTATGAAATGCTTTATATGTTTAACTCATGACTGGATATTGGCATCGCCAATGCCTCTAGTCTTTGACTACGTAATTACTCTCCCTGGCTTTAACGAGAGTGTATTTGATCACTGTTTTTTTTTTCTTGTGTGTGTGTGGGCGAAAGTGGTGGCAGTGTAGACTGGAGGAGGACGAAAGTGGTGGCAGTATAGGGTGGACGAAGACAAGAGTGTTGGCACTGAGGACACTGTTGGCAGTGATCCATTACATAAGCTACTCTGGTGCTACACTGCTTAATCTCTCGTCCCATAATTCAACGACGATCACCGTATCACTGGCACTGTAGCCTGGAGCTGGCAGTGAAATGCAGTACGTGTCAACCACAATTGTGTTAGTCGAGTTAACAATGCTGCTGTCATACGGGGCCCAGGTGTGTGTGTGTGTGTGTGTGTGTGTGTGTGTGTGTGTGTGTGTGTGTGTGTACCTGCTTGCCGGCTGAATCAGTAGTATACTGTAGGATTTATGCCGGCCAGGTTGAAGCCCTAAAGCAAAGTAATTACCACATTCAGGTTAGAGAACAAAGGAGGAGGTAGTGGACGTGATTATAGGCTGTCTGTATTCCCTGGTGCATCCCTGTTATTAGGTGCTGTGGTAGTGGTCTGTTATGGAGGCGGGAAAAAGTAGATTTATACTTTAATTGTATTCTTGCATAGGGAGGGAGGGAGGGAGAGACACACACACGACACACGAGAGAGAGAGAGATTACACACGACACACGAGAGAGAGAGAGAGAGAGAGAGAGAGAGAGAGAGAGAGAGAGAGAGAGAGAGAGTGATTTCACTTCGGTGGGAGGAATGTGAGGTGTTCAGCACAACATCCATGACGACACCTTCGTTGATGCCGAGTCATGTAAACAGTCGGTACATGTGGTTGGAGTGGTCCAATAGAGTCGCAGCAAGGCTTGTGCTGTTGTTGTGGTGGTGGGGGGATGTGGCCCTCCTGCACGTCCGCTCCACACTGTGTTATACGCCATGGACAGTATCGTGGTGTTGGGCCTCCTGAGTCGATGGTGGCATTGCTTGAAGATGTTATCTCCCTCACCCTACGCCAAGGTCTGCTCTCATAAGGTGTCCATGAACCCATTCCCACTTCTGGGTCCGTTCCATTTCCAGGCTTGTCCTGTGGTGTTCCCTGCAACAAGACGAGAAATCCACTTTCAGTTTCATGGACGTATATTGAGGCCAGGGTGGAGACGTGCTGGATGGAAAGCCAGCCTTCGCCGTGGAGGTGATAGTCACCTGTATATTTGTGATATATATATATATATATATATATATATATATATATATATATATATATATATATATATGTTTAAAAGATTTTTTTTATTCCTCCCCTTTTGGCTAAAGACCATGTGAACGTTTCCCATTAAACACTTGGCATTCATCGTCTTTATTCTCTTCGTCCGTCGTCAGTCTGTTAATTTCTTCATATGTCAGACTTCCCCTGATATTGTCGGACCATTTTCGAACCAGACTTGGTATGGATGGTCCTGGGAGTGGGCCTTCTCTCAAAGCTGTCCTTGGTGATCCAGACCCCTCCATCCGTGAAGCCCTCTGTTACTAAATGAAGGTAGAAATTGACTCAGATGGCCAGATTTTCTATGTTGTATTGCAGGTTTGGCTCCACTTCTAAGTGTAGCTGTGAGATTATGAGTTATTCAACACGTATTCTTGGTTTTCTGTGAAATGTATTGTTTGTGCAGATTGGTCATACAAAAAAATATTAAATATGAGAAATCTAAAGCCAGGTAAGCGATGCGGACACACGGGAACCTTTGTGTTTATGGTGTCAGGTCTGGAATCATGGCTGGTATTGAGACGTTACTTCCACCAGATTTTTTTTCTTTTTCTCCAGAGGCTCCGGTCATGGACGTAAGTCCTCATTGAGCTCAGGCTTAAAGCGAAAAGAAAATGGTTGGCATGATAAAGGAGAGGGAGAGAGAGAGAGAGAGAGAGAGAGAGAGAGAGAGAGAGAGAGAGAGAGAGAGAGAGAGGACCCCGTAACCTGACCGTTGACCCCCAAGTCATTCGGTACCACCAGAGACACTGGACTGACTGACTTATAATACGTCATGTCACCCATCAGAGACCTAGAACCCATCAGACATACGGGTCCAACATATATGTGGGCTATCAGAAACACGAGACCATAAGAGACACACACACACACCAAGACTCGCTATGATAAACACATTTGCACCGCTAGACGTACAGACCCATGGTATGCACTGTGCATACAGGCAGACAGACTCATTAGACACGATTGGCCAACAGACACACGAGGCTGTTAGACATACCGAACCCATCATACGTACGGGACAAACAGACGAACGGACCTACCAGACTTAGAGGACCTTAATTCTCGTATACCTTACGCTGGTCATGTTGACTGTCTCTCATCCCCTGCACCTCAACCGTGCCACCCAGTCTTCTTGATGAGGGCTTGGTTGGCTGCCCTTTGCCTCTGCACCTCAACCTGCAACCAAGATTCCTTAATGAGGGTCTGGTTGGCTGCCCTTTACCTCTGCACCTCAACCTGCAACCAAGATTCCTTGATGAGGGTCTGGTTGGCTGCCCTTTACCTCTGCACCTCAACCTGCAACCAAGATTCCTTGATGAGGGTCTGGTTGGCTGCCCTTTACCTCTGCACCTCAACCTGCAACCAAGATTCCTTGATGAGGGTTTGGTTGGCTGCCCTTTACCTCTGCACTTCAGCCTACAACCAAGATTCCTTGATGAGGGTTTGATACACCACTGGGCTGTCTGATGTTCGGGTCCCCATCGTTAGGTATTGTTACGCGTTGTGTGCATCCTGGCTCGTCTGATGCACCTTTGAAGGAAATGATTTAGTTCCCCTTTTAAGAAGTCCCCCATGGGGACTTCCCACGCTGGTCTTTATGTTTACCGGACGTGGAGTGCTTATATTCATGCCTCTTTTTTTTTCCCACTGGAACATCTGTTCTCTTCAGTGGATATAACGTGAACATTCATTCCACTTCACTCCTGCAAGGCATTGTCTTCATGTGCATGTTAGGGACGAGAGGTCCTTCAATATATTCATTGTGATATATGATCTCTCTCTCTCTCTCTCTCTCTCTCTCTCTCTCTCTCTCTCTCTCTCTCTCTCTCTCTCTCTCTCTCTCTCTCTCTCTCGTCTTTGTTCCTATGACCATAGCTTGAAGCTTTCATCTTAGCTTATCCCGCCACTTTACATAGGTCATTGTCCCATTATACGTGTTAGCATTTCATCCATGGTATTATTTTGCCCCTTGATACATGAGAAGTACCCTAATTTTCCCCGGCGAATAGTTCACTTATCATGTGACATGTTGTATAATCCAGTCATTATGGCGGAGTTCCGGGACCTTTTGTGCACATTGTGTCCCTCATCTACGTCACCACACACACACACACACACACACACACACACACAGAGGGTGGGTAGGAATGCACATTTAACCTCGCCGGGTTTTGTGGCAGAAATCCAGTTGCCAAACGGACGTAAAACGGTTACAGATTTTTTTTTGGGACGTTTTCTTTCATTATGGTGCCTTCAGTCGTGTAGGGTGATGAGGGGTGACTGTGGTATTCTAGTGAGTAGATGTGGAGGGAGGGTGGGAAAGTGCATTGTGAGGTGTCAAACATTAGTCTTGCTTCCCTTGTCTTCAGATATTCTCAGTATCCAGCCTTTCAACTTGGCAGATACATCAATTCCTTTTGTGTTGTTTTAAAAAGTAATAAGGATCTCCTTGCATCGCTGTGCGTTGTCGGTCATATTTGCGTTGTGTGTAGGTGACGTATTTCGTAGTGAATCCAAAAGTCGACAGAAAAGTTAAAACAAAAATAATCTACGATAACAACATATTAACCAGTGGAGTCAGCGCCACTAGTGTCCCAACGACCGCTGTACTCGCACATCATTCCGGTAACACAACAGCGGTTGGTGAGGCAATATCCTAAAGACAGACCCGCTGTGGTGGGAAGTCTTACGTCGACCCCGTGGCTGACCCCGCGCACACACACACACACACACACACACACGAGTCTCCCGTGAGGTATGGTTCTGGCGAGGGCCATTTGGCTTGAGCGGTTGGGCGCCGATATGACTATGTAAAGACGTGATGACCACGACCCTCGTTGTGTCTTGAGTGTGTGTGTGTGTGTGTGTCAACAGCGATGGCTCCTGAAGTGCAGAGGGACGTCAGGTTCGTGTGAGTGGCTGGGGGAGGGAGCATTATTGACGAGGTTGTCCTGGGTAGTAAAATCATAGAGCTCTAACCTCGTTATCAAACACTGACGTGCCCTGGCTATGACTGGCAACTCTCATGGCATCGCAGTTCTAGCTGTGTGTAAACTTACATACCTGCACATTTACTGACGGATGCAGGTATGCGAACTGTGTGTGAGTCCCGGGGCGTGGGAGGTAGCCGTGATATGCCGTGGATAATGTCGTGTGATCAGGTGGTCGTGTCTGGAGAGAGAGAGAGAGAGAGAGAGAGAGAGAGAGAGAGAGAGAGAGAGAGAGAGAGAGAGAGAGAGAGAGGCGTCCTCCGTCTCAGTACTTGAAGAAAACCAATTACTCTGGGACAAGGCGTTTCTTGTGATTATCAATTTTTTTTCCCCCTTAGCTAATATTTGTCCTCCTTTCCCACCTCGCCTCACCTTTCATCATATCGAGCACGGCGTCATCCTGGCCGTAGGGAGTAAGTGCTTAGGGCCGGGGTGGCTGGGGGAACGGCACCAGGTCGAGGAGGCCCCGGTGTCTCGTGTACTGGAGCCGTGAAGACACCCGGATGTGGTGGGTCGTGGGACTGCATGAGTGAGGATACGATGGTAAGGGTAGTGGCCGCCCGACCGTCCGGACACCCCGTGATGATGATGACATGTCCTTGTGGGAGGTGAATTGACCCTCATGTCGTAGTGGCGAGGGACCACCACACACACACACACACCCCGCCTACAGCCTCGGGGTCACGTGAATGCGACAAGCAGAGTGTGCCGGGTGGTTGATGGCCGATGGGTCACTTGCTCTGGTGCTTGAAGGTCACAGGCCGTTGTCTTGATGATTGGACTTGTTCTCCTGGTTGTTTTTTGTGTACATCAGCTTGATTGTTTGATATTTGGGTAAATAGTTTACCCAAATGGTCACAGTTAGGAACAAAGAATACGTCGGGAAAGACGTATCTCATTTAAGGCATTAGCAGTATCTTCGGCCTGTGAATTAAATCTCGAAAATAATAATGAGACAGTCCACAATAGAGACGCAGCCACAAAGGGAGACTCAGGCGTTTCTTTTATTACGTGCGGGTGAAGGATCTGGGAAGAGTGAGGGAGGGAACGCAAGGGTTGGTGGTGGCCATTGTGCGTGAAGAGCGGATGGTTTTAAGGCGTGAGGTGGTCGCGCACACCACCGCAGGATGTTCTCATACTAGGCTCCAGTACATCCCTCCCTCACCGTAACTTCCAGGGCTGAAGATCGATCCGGGAACTTGATATATTTGCCCACAGGCAGTAAGCGGAGTGATGCAAAGCGTGAGTACTTACGAGACGTAGTTTTACCTCTGAGGTATTGCATATATATATATATTAGCCGTATTCAAGAACAGTACTACGGGCGGTCGACTTTGCGAAAGCGGCGAAGGTTCGCAATGGAAGCTTTTACGAAGGTCGCACACTATCGTCGCACAGTCCCCGTCGTATTAATGTTTTGAATACGTGCTCTGAGATTCATCAGTTTCCGAATGTAAGGTGGAAGCGGTTGCGTCACAGCTTACTAGAAAGTCTGTGGAGTGTCTCAGATCGTTCTGTTAAAGTGAGAACGAACCCGGCGCCATCGCTAGTCCTGATGTTAAGTGGCCATGACTGTGGGAACGACCCAGGAACCACCTTCCTCTTGTTCTACAGCAGTAACCACAAAACACCGTTTGGCCTTTCCAAGAAGTCTTATTAATCCACTTTACACTCGTTGCAGATCGGAAGAACCAACTGCCAGTAGTAGTTTGTGTGAAGGTAAATATGTTACCCACAGTTGTTGGTGTGAAGGCCGAGCGGTGAGGTTGTACAGTAATTACCACTTTCCCCAGAGTTTCCCTCGTCGTGATAAAGTACGTCCAGTAATTGAGCAGATAGGGAGGGGTCTGTAGGACCTGGTGGATGGTTGAGGTAGAAGATCGGAAGGGGTTCCAAGTTTTTTGTTTTTTTTTCCGATCGGTGGTAAGAAAATGACGTCGACCTTAATGATCTGGGTTGTCGATAAGTCTAAGACCAACGAGTTGGGAGGGATGTACTATAGTGATTTCCTCCATTCCATTTTAAGACGACATTCATCTGTTTATAGCATGATTTATGCTCTTATTAGACAGTACGTCACGTATAGTGCGTACATGTATGCTTCCGTATACATTATTGCTTTTGTCTACAGGAAACTCTCCATAATCCTAGACTTGGTTGTAAGACTTTCTCAATTATATTTCGTTTAATTGATAGCTCAGTTTTACAAAGAAAAAAAATCGATGACATGTTGGTACTTTTAGGAGAGACCCGGTATATGCAAGAGCGATCGTCCTTTGTTTTTCTGCCAACTTCAGTCGTCTGTTTGTCTGTATATTCGCATTGTTCTGAACCTGTGTGACTAGTTTTTTTAGTGTTTTCTACCTCCCTGAACTTGCACAGGTATTGTGGTGACAATTAGTCATCTTCTGTACTTCTAAAACGAAGCTAGACTCCCTGAGTAGGACTCAGACACCGGAATTAATGAGGAGTAAATAGCTCTCTCTCTCTCTCTCTCTCTCTCTCTCTCTCTCTCTCTCTCTCTCTCTCTCGAATACCAGGCTTACTGGTATAGTAATTAAATTCAGCTTATTACCTTCATATATAAGACTTTCGTGTGTAGTAATGAGGCGCTACTCTGGCACCACTTCTACAAACACTTTGCCAGTTCCTACCATGTTGGCATACCTGAGATTTTTCCCCCCTTTATACCTTCAGTTTTGAAGTAATGTAAGTACGAGGATGAGGCAAGTGTGTCCTGGGTTTACGTAATAGTATCAGCAGATCTGAGATGATGCAGTGTTTACCCTACAACAGACGCTTTTTGAAGAGCCAAGTGACCCCCCCCAACCCTTGTGAGCCTTTGCCTAATGTTTCTCGACAGTATGTCACTTAGGTATCTCCACAGTGGGCCACTGCCTTAAGTAACTTGACAGTGGACCTCGGCTAAGTACAGTAGTGACACGATCCTTACTACGATTGCAGCCACAAACCAAAAACTTGACTTGAATTAATGGATAGTCATTACGCCTTTGTTGGCGGTGTACTCCTCCCTCACTTCTCTCCCTCCCTTCCTCCCCCGTGTGCACCCCATGGGAGGCAGCCACAGCCAGGGGGCACGGAGTAAAGGTCGACAGGTTTATGGAGTTATTGTTTCCCGACCTTGATAATGTGAGGCGCAGAGGCATGGTTGGGTATTGCTGGTAGCGTGGCGTTGTAGCCGCTGATTCCACACTTTACACCCACCTACCCCGACCCCTGAGGCTCGTGTTTGGCTAGGAATACGCTGAGCCTTAACCCAGAACGAAAGATGTGTCTACAGTTGTCAGAATGAAAAGGAAATGTATCTTGATTATCATTAAGGCTTGTGAGTCTCTGTTGAACATTTCAGTTTCTGAAAAGTTTTTCTTTTTCTTTAAAGTTCTGCTCACTCTGAAGATTTATAGAAATACTATGTCGATATAGACTTGTAGTACGGAAATCAGTTTTACGTATTTTCAGAGAGACAGACACAGACTTGATATCGAATATTCGTAGCTGACCAACGCGACTTAGCAACTTATTTTCCCCCAGTGTAAGTTCACAGTCCGAGACTCGTCCCTCAGTGACAGCGTCTTGCTACCTTCACTACCAGAGTGATAACACAGCATGCAGTGTTCTCGTGGCGTGTGGTGCTGCGGCCTACCCGCTGTGTCATTGGGTAGGAGGATGGATATTGCTGTGTGAAGTTGCGGTTGTGACGACCAGGGTACGGAACACGACGGCGAGTCGTTTGGGTACACATCTTTGAAATCTCGGGTGTCCGTCCCTCGATCTGACACTATGACATGTGACATGGGAGGGGCCGGCGACCCGGGTACGAAAATATAGTTCTTGTTTGTGTGATGTCGTAAATGGTGAATATAAAATGATGTTCTGTGTTGGTTGTTGAATTGTCCCATGCCTATAGGGTTTAGAAAATAGACTGTATGATTGTTACGTATTTTGGGATAATTGCAGACGACGTTTTTCATAAGCTAGAGGGCTACGATGGATAAGAATTCATTGAAAACAGTTAAGTAACTAGCATTCTTTCACTGAAAGTAGTTTTTATTAACTTGGACGGAAAACATGTTAGCACGATTTGAGAAAGACTTCCCTTGTGAGGATGGCTAGATCCTCGGGAAGCTGGCTAGATCACGATCTTTGTTTTTGATAACCTCTTATCTTATCTTTTACCGCGATTATGTATAAAGTCTTTGTATTACAGTGAAGTCATGCAGTGGGTGAATATTTCTGCTCGTACTGCGTTATCATTAGGGCGCCACTCGAGCGTAGCGAGAGAGAGAGAGAGAGAGAGAGAGAGAGAGAGAGAGAGCTCCTGCCCCAGTACTTTACAGATAGGTAAAGACACATGTTCTCATTATAGGTACAAGACCTCGAGGTGATCATTTGGCATACGTTCAAGCAATTTATGATGTAGAAATTCCATTGGTTGAACTCCCAAGATCTTACCTTGAAATATTGGTTGGTGGCCTTCTCACGCCCTACTGAACATATAATGGCTTCGTGATTTTTTTTTTTTTTGATATATGAATTATTATTATATCCTATAGTTCAGACAAGATTTAACAGTTCACTGAAAACCAGCCAGTCAGAAACGTATCTGAAAAATTTGGTTTAGTCTCCCGTTCCTTGTCCTCCATCTTAGTCCTTTATTAAGTAAAGTATCCATAAAGTAATGTTGATTTACTACGTAACAAAGTTTAAGTTTGTAGATATTTTTTTTCTTAACTCGGTTTTGTGAGTGTTATGTGAAATTGGTGTTATCTGTTGCGTCTGGCCAGGAGTTCCAGACTCGCGTATGTTTATCTGGTGAGGTTATGAGTCTGTGGTGTGAGGGGGGGTAAGAACTGAGGGAGCTGTGACGTGTGTTGTGTCACTACTGAGTCGTTGAGGATGGAAGACGTCTGGGCGGAGGGCTGAGTGAATGGTTGTGAGGGAGGCGAGGACATTGTGGTGGAGGGAGGCAAAGAGGACCTGGCATTGTTCCATCCATCCATCCCTTTCCTCAGAACCATAGCCATTCTTTGCCGCCTTTCTTCTCTGTCTGTGTTTCTCCCCATCCCCCCTCCTTCCCTCTCCCCGGCCACCACCAGTTGCTTGGGGGAAGTCTGTGTCTTCGTCACCACCAGTCCCCCCAGAGTCTATGTCTCCGCTACCATTAGTAACCCAGGACTCCAGGGCTCAGAACTTCATCCTCTGGGGTCACCAATATCAAGGGATCTGGTGTCACATGATACTTCAGAACAGAAATTTCACGGCCATTTATCCAACTGAGAAACTTTCCAGTGTCTCCGAGAGAGGGTGGGTTGTTCAAGTATAATGTCTCATTCCTCATCCACAACAACGTAATCGAGTAGTGGCAGGGCTGTAGATACGAAGGTCAGACAAAAAGACTCAATTCAGCAAATGCATGCAGAAGGAGCGCCCCCCTGGCCACCGCTTTCAACCTCTGACAGTTCCTGTTGTCCTAAGGATTGGAATTAGTATACACATTACTGAAACCGTCTGTACTCTGTTATCAACTAACTTGCTGGGCGCCGTATCTAACCTGGATCTGTTACCGACTGCTTTGCTTGAATGCCATATCTAACTTAAACTAGAATGGTGTTTCGTGATCCTTTACAATGCATGATAGTTATTGGAAGTGGAATTACAGTGGCTGGAAATTTATTTCTGAAAATATCAAAGTCATCTGTATTACGCCCCATGGCCAAATGAGAAATTTTCTTCGAGTTATGAAGCAGGTCATGTTCCAAGTTAAGTTCTTTTTATATGGGTAAAAACTTAGGCAAAGTTCAAATTAAAGTTATGGATATTTTGACTCAGTTCTTTATATGGTGGGCAACAACTGTGCGAAGTTGCATGAGGAGGAACTAAAGCAAAGTTTTCAAGTTATGACCAAGATTAATGTGTGTGACTCCCCACTCTCCACGAGAAACGTACGACAACGTTGACGTGCGGCGACGACGAAGGACACAGCGATCTCCAAGGGTCTAATGTGCTGCGCAGGCGACTCAGGAACTACATCCACGACAACTGTACAGAATGATGCCATGAGGCTGCCCCCTCCCGGGCTGTCCTATGACTACCAGAGGTGGAAACATGAGAACAGAACTATCGCTCCCTACCATCAGAGACTTGACTTTTATTAAGACCTTTATTCCTAGTAGTTAAGGGGGAACAAAGTGGCTCAAACGACTCACCCTTGCCCCTCCCTCCCTCCCCCTCCCACCCTCTCGATTCTCCCTTGTCCCAGCAATAGACTTTTGCTTTTCCACATCAGCGAATGGAAGGTAATACAGACGTAAGCAGAACCGAGCGAGGTTCCTCATACCTCAGTGGTGTGGTGTTGACTTTACTGCAGTTCTCCCGTAGTTAAGTTTAAACCTTGGGAGACCGAGTGAAACGAACGTAAACAACGTCCAGTTAACCAGAAGACATCATCAGCCATGTTCTTAGCTGCTCAACATTGTGTAGTAGTGTAACATCAGAAACCGCAGCCACCGTGTATAGATGACGTGACCCATAACTCGTAAATAGTAGCATTTGCTTATGGTTCCTTACACGATATCGAGAGGGTCATGTGTGTGTATCATACATAACAGAGATGGACGTGCCCCCATCACCATTGTATGTATATACGTCCCAACAACTTGGCAGCTCAAGACAAAAGGAAGTGAGTAGGCGTCCATAAGGCATTGGAATGTCCTCTACTCCTATCAGATTCCACACCATGTCTCGGCTCTTTCAACTGTTGTAAACCAGTAATGGAATGTTACTCAGTGCTTTGAGAAATATGCCTTGCAGTTCCTCTGGGTTCTCTGTCATATGTGGTCGTGTCATCATGATCATGTTTTTCTACGTGATGAATACGTACGTGGGGTCCCTCAGCTTACCTCTGTAACCAGACTCGTGAATTACTCTGTTGTCCGTCAATATCGGTCCTGACGCATCCTACGCTGTATATGTATGTATGTATTAAATACACGAGGCCCTCAGCCCACCTCTGTAACTTCCTCCCGATTCACCTATGTTAACTCACAACCGTTCCTGCTGGAGAGTGCCTGTGACGTCTTGCCCACGTCGTGACGTGTGGGACTGGTAGATAGAGCAATTAAACTAAACGAACTTAACTTGCATCTCATCTTCACCCTGCAAACTTCCCCCTTCATCACGGCTGCTCCTACTCCTCCTTGCTTCTACACACCTGCCTCGCGGCTCCTCACTTCTCCTCCCCCCTCCTCCTCGCTGCTTCTCCCCAGCTTCTGTACTTCTTGGACCTTCCCCGCCTCTTCTGCTATTCTCCTCCTTTTGCCCCTTATTGCTCGTCGTCCTTCTCCTTCTCCTCTGTGTTATACGGTGACCCTGGATCTTTTTTGTGAGGCGGGTGGTCGACGTTTAATGTGTGTGTGTGTCGTGTGTGTGTGTGTGTGTGTGTGTGTGTGTGCGTGTGTGTGTGCGTGTGTGTGTGCGTGTGTGTGTGTGTGTGTGTGTGTGTGTGATTTACTGGTGGTTGTCCAAGGGTGTGGGAGGGAGGGAGAGGGGTTCAGGGGGTGTTTATGAGTGTGCGTTGTGACAGTTGTAAATCGTGAGTGACACCTCTCATTTCTCCCGCAGGTAGAGTATGTTTACACGCCAGCCAACAGACCCTCACCTGCGGTAAGGTCTTCCCCGGTCCCTCCACTCCAGTGGGAGATACAGTACTGTAGTTTTATTTATAAGCTTAACCTGGTGAGCACGACATTACGATCCTCGAGCATGTTGGTGCGAACCTTGGGGATGATAATGACCTGGCCTTAGACATGGCCTTTCATGGTCAGAGATCAGAGGACAGATATCGTGGCTAAGGGTCGTGCCGTCGTGTTACATGGTCGTACCGTCGTGCTCAAGAGCAATGGTGAGGAAAATATCCATTGCCAACAATCGAATGTGTGACCCTGGGGTCGTACGTACGAGTTAGAGGTCGTTACAGTTGTATGTACAGTAGAGAACGGTTGTCGTGTACATGTACAGCAGAACATGGTCATGTATGTACAGAATAGGGTCGTGTGTGGAGAACCAAAGAGATCCATGTGTTTGAAACAGAGTGTGGTTATGAATGAACAGACCATGGTCCTATATATGCAGCAGAATAGTCAGATACACGCAACAAACCACAAGTCAGAACTGAAGGGACGTGGATGTAGTGTGAGGGGCAGTCAACAGCCCTCCCGGACCCTCGCTGCTGAGGGCAGCGTCTGCCTGGCTCACGCTGTCTCACATTCTTAGGCAAGTGGTCCATCGCCAAGTGGTTAATGACAGCCCCTCTGCTACCTCCCGCCACTCCTGGGGTCTGTACCCCTGCCTGACCTTGCCCCCCTGCGTGCCTGCCTCCCCACCACGACTACTGGGCCGTACCAGGATGGTTACCCTGGCGTGCCCCTAAGAGCAAAGGGGAGCTCATGTATGTACGGTACGGTGTACCGGGCGTAATTTGATTCTTGCCGCAATTGCGGCTAATTTCTTGGGCACTTCTGTGGGTGGTGGCGCAAAAGAGGATACAAGAGTGCACAGAAGGTCCAGGGAATCTGGGGGGCCTCAGTGATTGAAATATATCGTAGGTTACATGGTGGGGAAAAGTGTTGACATAGTATGGGCAACACTATGAATGATTCGGCAGTTTGCACGTTAAGTTCAGATATGATAACTGGCCAGACATTACAAGATATGTGCAAACATTTCATCCATAACAGTGTGGCGGCAGTGTCGTGGTGATGGGATGTGTGGCTCATGGGGTACTAGCAGTGTGGTACTGATGTGGTTCCGAGAGTTTGGTGCTGACAGTGTGGTGTTTGTTCATGTAAAATTACAGGGTATAATAGGGTGGTTGTCGTAAGACATTTGGGTGTTACGCTGCTTACGAGGGAGATGGGTAGTAAGTGTATAATCTCTTTTCATCACTGGATATGTAAACCAATTTAACACTGCTGGCGTTGTGGTTAAGTATTGTATGTGAAGCTGTCCATACTGGCTAGGTGCAAGGCATCGTCCACGTCTGCTATTCCAGAGGTACTGGTAAATCCGCTGTGTAGATGTAGACTCTATAAGAGTACGAAGCCGTTTAGGTTGCATTGACTGAAGACTGGATGTGTCAGGCGCACGTTTCCACTCCTATGGGTATATAGAAACACTATAGTTACTTTTTTCATAATGTAATGTTTATATATACCTTCCAGTGGTCTTGTTTATATAGACCATCTACTACTGCTTCTGTTTATGTAGACCACCCGCTGGTATTACTTATGGAAAACGTTGTTATGTGTCACTAAAGGAGCCAGTCCTCCTCTGGCTTGCGTATCTTCCTTTGTTCTCATCCCTCTTGAAGTTATATGATTAGAGTTCATCACAAGCATAAGATTTGTCTCGGTATCCTCAGCATTATCTTATACGTTTTCCTTCATTCGGTTTAAAAATTCCTTTTTTCTTTGTTTACACCACTGCTTCACCTGCATTCCTCCTGAGGACTCTCACATCTACCGTACATGGTAAAGTTATTCTCACCTTGCAGATGATGTGGGTATTTTGTTGTCTCAATGTTTATTATATTTTTTACCTCCTGAAGGTTTTCTGTATTTATGGCCTTGCTCCCCCAGGCGAAAACTTAACTGAACTTGTCACATTAGTTACGTTTCTTTGTAAGAGTGTCCGTGTGTTTAACAAATTTCTCGATAATCTTCAACTAAAATTCCCAGAGTACAGTCCACCTCTAGAGTTTCTACATACTAGATCTAAAATATGTAATTTTCTTGTAGGCGCATCAAGACAGTTACTACCCATTGCTTTTAACGGTGTAGAAAAAATATATATACTTTTTTTTTTATCCCTAATTGAGATAGATAACTGAAGGTGTTCACCACCAAGATGGTACATGCACATGATGTGGGTCTCTGAGTGTGGTAGTGGTGGTGTGGTGTCCGGTACTGTGCCACAGATGATCCATCAACTACATAACCATTACGCTGGGTAACTCCACTTCCCTCAAGGTCCTTAGGAACCCCTACCCTCCTCCCGCCCCACAGTTACTGCTGCCCACCACCTCCCGCCCCGTAGTAACTGCCACCCACCACCTCCCTCCGTTGTAACTGCCGTCCACCACCTTCCGCCCCGCAATGTCTCCCATCACTACCCACCCGCAGGCCTGCCCCTGAAGTCCGCTACTCCGCTGCTTACGGCAGCCTTGATCCAGTGGCCGCGTGACTAGCGCCTTCTTCTTTGTCCCGCCGATTTATCTTCGTGCTTAATGACTTCCTGTAGACCATGATGCTTGTACTGGGACTGGTAGCGTGGAGCCCCGCCCCGCCCCGCCCTGCTTTGCCACGGGCCTCCGTCCCTTTCGCTTCCCCTGACCCGCCCCGCTCCTCAGGTCTCCCTGCCATGCTTTGCTTCCTGTCTCCCCCCTTCCCAGCCCTGCACTGCCTCCTCCCTTTTCTACCTACCCCGACCATGCCCTGCTTCACCCCCCTCCCCCCATTCCACTCTCCCTGCCTTCCTCTTGGCTTGAGGAGTGATGGTTGCCACGCTCGGCCTCTTAACCCTTTTGGCGGCGCTGTTGCTGTTGGTGTTAGGCCTTCGCCAGCCTGACCTAGAAACCCCATGTCCCATCCCGCTGGCCCATCTGGACTTGTGCGGTAACATTATCTTAACCCCCGCCTCTCTCTCTCTCTCTCTCTCTCTCTCTCTCTCTCTCTCTCTCTCTCTCTCTCTCTCTCTCTCTCTCTCTCTCACACACACACACATGGGCTTCCATGATGTATTGATTAGCGTTGTTGACCATAGGTCAACACGTTCCCTCCTGGGTTCCTGCCGGCATAGATAGGAATCCTGGGAGCGGTAGGCGGCCCACATCCAACTCAGGTAATCATCCTTCGCTCAGGGCCGGTCTTCACATGGGTACCTGGTCTAGACTAGGGTGTTTGTGTGTCTGCCTGTGTATACAAAAAGATAAGAGCAAAGACATGGCACGTATATACAAGGTTAAGAGACGGAGTAACACACGAATAGTAATCACACACACACACACACACACACACACACACACACACACACACACATACAGCACTTGACAACAGATAACAGCCACGACTCATTATTCTTAACGATATATTTTCCTGGGGTGAACGCTTTGCGCTGGCCATACCTTGTGGCAAAATTTCGTCTTAAGTTCCCTTAAGTAAGTAAGTAATTACTCTTGGTGGTGTCCTGCAGGGGTGGAGCCTGTAACGAAAGGCAGGCCTGGAGCTGTGCTTGTTGGCCGGTCGGCCGCCCCTTCGCTCCTGACGAAGACAGGTTCTCATAGAACACTTCTCACGACACCGCAATCCTAGACTCTTGCGTACACACCAGGGTATCTTTTGTCGTTGTCAAGTATCTGATGAACTCTGTTCCGTTCTAATTATTACGACCACAAGTATTCCTTGTGACTGTTGTTCCGTTCCATCGTAGATGAATTGCGTGTTTGTGTATGTGTCTATGTTCCTTTACCACTGACATTACTGCATCTGTTCTGCTGGAATGTTGCCGTCCCGCGGGGTCGACCCTCTGACGAAGTATTGGCCTCAGGGGCACCAGCCAGCCACCCCAACCCGCCTCCACTCGCCCCATGACCTCCTCCTCCTCCTCCCCACGACCTCCTTTAATTTCCCCCTCCTCCTCATGTCACATCTAACCTTTAGCGATGCTGCGGGGAAGTAACGGCTCCCTGACTCTGCATGTTGTGCTGTACATTGCTCTTCCATCCGCGGGCCATTACATCGATAAACACTTATAACAATCAGCTTGAATGATGTTGTTTTACTCAATAGCTCGCTAAGCTGAGGGTAATTTTGGTTGATGAGGACGCGTTGGAAGTACGCTTTGATCATATGCTCACACCTACGCCACTGTGGGAAGTACTACGAGTGTGTGTGTGTTAACCTGTCTAGAGGTACATTCGCCCCTATGTCCTACCTCTTTCGCTCCAAGTAGCCTGTGTTGTGCCACAGTCACCCTAGATGCCCTGTGTCCTACCATAGACAGCTTGTGTCCCGCCATAGGCGCCCCAGATGATCTGTATCCTGCCACAGTCGCTGTAGACGGCTTTTGTCAAGTCATAGTTACCCCAGACGGCCTGTGTCCTACCACAGTCTCTCCAACCGCCTGTGTCCTTTCATAGTCGCCCCAGACAGTCTGAGCCCTGCTATATCCTCCCCAAACAGCCTGTATCCTGCTGAAGTATGTGACCTGCCCTCCTGTCAGTGAAGAACTTTCTTGCAGTTTTTGGTCCACTTCTGTTATTCATGGCACAGGCTTAGGTATATTCCTTGTTTATGTTTGAATTGTTGCCCTCAGCGACCGCGTCATTCAAGAGATGTTTATAGTAGTTGACGGGCGACCCTCTCATCTTGCACTGCACCATGCCATGTGCATGATTATTGTGTTAGCATTTCCCAGCTATATGCCCCTTTCAGCAAGACGGTACGGCGGCTCTTGAGCACGACGGTACGGTCCATAAAGCACGATAGTTCGACCTTTCCCGCACTGTAAGGGTAGCCTGACTCTGTAGCAGTGGAGGCAGACGGCACTGTCTGTATACAGCAAGAGAGGAACATGAGAGCTGAGATGCATTACAGCAGAGAGTCTGCGCTCCGCTCTGCCTCTCAAACAGCCGTTAATGTATGTATCTCCACACCCCTCTAGTGTTCCCGTGCTCCTGTGCCACCACACACCTCCTGTGCCCCCAACGCCCCTCCTGTGTTCCTGTTCCCCCTAAACGCCTCCTGCTCCTTTTCTTCTTTCTCTGTGGTGGGCGCGTGTTAGTGTCACAGAGAAAAGGGATTAACTTGTGGTCACTGTTATTCGTGTTTAAGAAAGACGGAAAGGGATTAGTTTCCTTATGATGTGGTCTTTAGGAATTATGAGGGAGTGAGCTGAGGCGATATCATCCTGACCTGACCTCCGCACTCTTCTACATTTCACTCACCTCTCATAACTTTACCAGCAACTAATGCGTTAGTGTGATTTGTTGTAAATTGATAGTTATAAGCTGTCCACACATTCAGGAGGATACCGGATGCAACGTGCGTGAAGATGTGGCAAGAATCTTTGATGGTAGTATGAGGATGGATGTTACATCCGCTGGGATCTCCTGCAGTCACACTTGTTTTATCCTCCTGATGACACCTGTGGCAGCGCCTTCGTCAGGAGTTAACGCCAAACTACAGCCGTTGTGTGCAGCAGTTTGCATGGGACGTAAATAAAGTGGTGGTAACACGGTTACAGGTTGTAATCTTATACTACACCATTTACAGGACTTGGTTCGCTTGAAATTTAACTCCTCCCAGTGTTTTTGTCGGCTACGTTAACTTAGGTTAGTCCACCCCCACCCCCCTTAACCGAACTCATAAATACGTGTGGGTAAGCGAATCTTCAGGTGATTACCAGGCCAGAAAGTTAATTACAATATATTCCTTGGACTGCATTTCATTCATGCAGCAAGAGAAGTCCAGTGACAACGAAATTGTTGCAGTTGTTCTATGTTGAGTGGTACCTCCCTGGGGTACTTGACAGAGAGGAAAGTATGGCATTGTTGCTAGATGTTGCCTGTGTTGAGCGAGCGGCAACAACGCGCTAAATTGACTTATGTGGTACCGCTGGTGCTGCAGGGAGGGACCTCCGGCAATACAAAGTTCTAGTGCAGTGTATCACGCCCATACCTGCTGCTCGTCTTCTTATTACTCTTTTCTCCGCCTCGAAGCAGTGGTCTTCTTCCTCATAATCTTCGTAGTCTACCCTCTGCGCGTTTCCTTTTCCTCCCCTCCTCCCTCTCCACCTCTTCCGTTTTCCTTTTCTTCGTGAGTAATGAGTATGCAGAGGGGGAGAGAGGGCGTCATTGTCATGTGAATGAAGATGAAAGGTGTTAGGGGTGTAGGGGGAAGATGAGAAGGGGGTTAGTAACTAGGTAGTGTATATGCAAAGGAGAGGCTTCCCTGCCTGTCAGTGAAGAAAATATATGGGAGAGTAAGAGTTGGGGCCCATGTAGTGATTGTAGAAACATTGTGGATTGTTCAGCGGATGAATTTAAAAAGGGGCCCGGACGGTTACCTCATCGTCTGTGTGCAGGAGGTGTTAGCTACGTCGGCCTTCGGGTCGCGACCTTCAGGAAGCATCTAGACTAGGTAGAGGAGCAACGCGGCAGTATGGTCCCAAGACCGAACATAGGTACCCTTCTGAAGCCGTCGTAACGTAAACGTAAGGGAAGGTGGGGTACCAGACCCAGCCGTGATGGTTAAATATCTCCGAAACCATCGTAACGTATAAGTAAAGTAAGGTAAGATGCCAAGCCGAACTATTGAGATAGAGAGGTGGAAGTTAGTAATTGGCTACAGATAAACTGAAGAGACTTTTCCTTGCTCGGTATTTTGAGTGAGATGAATATCTTTTTCTGTCATCATAACTTTCGAGAGTGACACATTAGGCCTTTGTGGTAAAGACTGACGAACGATGGACTGGATGCACAGCCATTTAACATAGGAACTCTAACGTAGCTTGACCCGGTATGAAGTGCCAACAGCCTAGTTGTGTCGTCTTCTCCGATTCTCTAATGCTTTTAGTGACAGTTGGTCAGAGTTATAAAAGGTGAATCTGTGCATAAGAAGACTAAATCTTCGTTCTTGATAATAAACCTCCCGGCATCATGACAAATTTTATCAGCATTTGGCGTATCGGGATAAGAATGTAACACTTACACGGTTAACTGTACGCCTAGAGGGTAAAGCGCGTTTAGATATTCTTCATCAGTCATAAATTTTAGTATTAGAATTGAAAGGAATGGACCTGCTGGCAGTCTTAGCAGAGCAAGCATGTCGAGAGGTAGCGCGATCTCTGAGCGGCCGCTACGTAGATCCACCAATAATGGTAGATCGGTAGGACCCATCCACGGCGGTTTTCAGATCTTTATAATGCAGCATTGAACAGAATTGCTTTGATGACGCGTCATATCCTATGTGCATTACTACACTATATGTGGTTATTGCTTTCAAGGTACTGTAGTTTGTGGACTTTTATCACCGCATTGATGCGATCAGTACACAGTGAATTCGTGTCCAAAATAGATCATTTCTATGACAGTACAGTTAGTTTCCAGTAATATATTTTCCATACAAAAAGTATATAAAATGATATAAATCTTTTAGATGATTTTTACTTCCTTCTTTACTGAGGGTATAAAGACAACAAGAATATGTGTTCTTTATTTGTGTAAAGTTTTATCATCTACACGAACTTAATACGAGGCTTGTACCCCCTTAACCACCTCTTGCAACCTGCTGGGGACAGATAACAATCAGCATTCATGCAAATGACGGTTATGATCGTTGTCGGATTCTCCGACGCACCTAAGCCTTGTATGTTGTCATTAGCTTGACGGGTACGCTCCTAACCCGCTGTCCACCACCGACACTTAATGTCCCAGAGATTCTCTAGACGGCGTGGCCAGTTCAGTACTAGCGCTTTTGGAGTTTGTTAGGGGCCAGTCCTTCCTTGATTTCATTTAATAGTTTCACGCATTAAGTTGTGAGTCATTCCTTTAGCTTTACTTACCAAATTCATCCCACTGGGGACGTGCTAACCTTCCCTACCCACACCTCGACCGTGGCTTTGTTGCTGATAATATCTTGTGCTTCGAGGCATCCATAATCTTGTCGTTGTTGCCTCTACAAGCGAGAATGCCTTCTTGCACATAGAGATTAATATTTCCCAATAGTTGGTGTCAAAGGCGTTTAACTATATCGCTGCATGTGCCACTTTTGTATCAAATAGACTTGATTGATCATTGTATTAACAAAATGATTCGATACCACGCTGGAAAATCTCGAGTAGGCTGACGACTTCACCCTAGCTTGTAATGGCGAGTAGCAGCGGACTGAAATCTGGATGTTTGGTTATATGGTAATTATGTTGATGTTTAGTCTTATCGACGACAGCCTTGGTCATCAAAGCCATCAGCATCACTTTATAACCACCACTTTGATAAGTCGAACATTTGAATCTTCTCACGGTGTTCCAAAGAATTCGTAGTTCACATATACTCGCTGTTTATGGCCCTTTTCTATACACTGTTATCAACAGCCATGGTTCTTTAAGAATGCGTACCGTGTATTAAGCTTGAAAAAAAAATGGTTATTTGTATGTACGGTATGTTGTTGGAGTTATGAACCATCGATAGCCAAAGGTTATCTAGCCAAAATTCTCTCCTTATATCAAAGTACGAAAATTTTAAAGACCTTGGGATGTGTCTTGTATACATCCATCTTCCAAGAATCATCTTGAGAGAATGATGCGCATGAAGCATATCATATAATGAGGGAAGTTTCACGGATAGCTGTACGCTACTCTCACTTATCTGGTCATCGAATTCGGTCAGTGTTTTGAGCAGGTTGGCGGGCGTGCACAGTACGATGCAAAACAAGTCCATGTGCAGCAGAATCGACTCGTCGGGACATCTGCGAATTGTCATCATGCACATTTCTCGTGTTTTATCACGAGTGCGGAAAGAAAACAACAGATATGTTTGTCTTTAGAAAAGAGTTGCGAGACAAGAAACACGTCGTATATACCAGTTAAGAGCATCGGTGACTTACAAAAAATCCAGTCATCCAATCGGGCGATATTCGATGCCTCTGTGTGTAAACAACGACAGGAAACTAGTTTTTGGATAGCCAGGAATGCTGCCTGAAGGATGCAGTTAGGAATCTAAGACATGGATGATGTGATATTTCATTGGGATTCCCTACAGTTTTGAATCGTAAACAGAGATTAGGTCATGACGATATGCGGCTCTTGATACTCCGCACATACTCTTGTAGGTACCTCACCACCGCCAGTGACCATCGCTGTGTCAGGGGCCATGCACTTTAATGGGTCACTCACTGTAGCAGGAGGCGCTGCTAGATTCAAGGTGAGGATATAACATTATTCTTGCACGTCAGTTGGGTGGGAAGCGTGGGAACATTCCTTAAGGGTTCGACATCCGGCGTGGGCCGGCGGCTAGGCTGCCGGGGGAGCTGGTCGTGGCTGCGACGCTAGCCGTGACCAGCAGCGCAAAGTGGTAATGTAAAATTTGTCTGAGCTATATCTTTAGGAAGGGGGACCAACAGCCGCATGCTCCTGGGATGATGTGCAAACTAAGGAGCTACAGTATTCCTTGAGAGGACAGGAGTAAATAATCTGGAAGCCACCATACACAAGGGTTGTAGCGTTACGCTTAATGTCCATCAGGATTAGGGTCACACTACTGTTGCTGCTACGGACACCATATTACCTATTGCTGATGTTGTCAAGGTCGCATTATATGTCGCTCTCATGGCCAAGACCGCTCTCCCTGTTGTTGCCATGGTCAGGGCAATCTGCATATTGCTGCCGTTGTCAGGGCCGCATTACTTATCCTTGCCATAGTCAGGGCTACAATACCTGTTCCTGCTTATGTTGCTAACATGGTTGGAGCCGCGCTGTTTCTTTGTTGCGGCCACTGTCAGGGCTACACTACCTGTTGCTGCTATGGCCAGGGTCACATTACCTGTTTGTTGCCGCCCTGGTGAGGGCCACACTACGTATATTTGCCATAGTTTTGATCACACTGTTTGTGTTTGCTGTAGCCAGGGAAACACTGCCTGCAATTGAAAGTCAGAGCCATACTACTACTTGCCGCTGTCAGGGTCATACTGCCTTTTCCTGTCAAGTCAGGGTCACATTACCTCTTGCTGTGCCTTATACTCCCAAAGTCAGGGCCACGCTACTTGAAGTTGCAGTGGCTAGGTCCATACTGCAGTTTATGGTCAATGCCACATTGCCTTTTGCTGCCAAGATCAGATCGAAAGTACTTCATTGGCTAAGGACCCAGCTCAGCAACCAGGTCCAGCCCAAGCTGCATGGGTAGAAGACCCTCAAAATCTTCGCCTGGTATTTTCAGGAGAGAGAGAGAGAGAGAGAGAGAGAGAGAGAGAGAGAGAGTACCAACGACAATATTATACTTAAATGTCAGGGGTAGCACTTATCGCTCACCGCATGTTTTGTTTGTTGAATTATAAGGTTTTCACCTCGACGCGTCTTGAATAGTTGTCTGTTCGAGGTTCAGCAGGGATTAATTAACTTCAGCCATGTGTTAAATCTTTATGTTTTTGTGGTCACTCCATTAAAGTTTCTTATATCTGGTATTGCGCTGAATAATCCCTTGTCTTCTAGAGGGACACTCGTAAATTTGCGTCCAATATGTTTCGTTAGTTACCAGGCATTATTTCCGACTGTATAATTCTGTATCATCCTTGTTGATATGCTTTCAGATTTTTAACGTTACTTTTTGTGCCATCTATTTGTTGTTATGCATATATTACATTATATGTCTCTTTTCTTTCTAGTCTGCAGAGGTCTAGTTCTTTCAGTCTGTTGTGGTAGTTCCTTACGCTGTAATTTTGCCCTTAAAGTGTTTCTGTAATATTTCTAACTTGCTTATTTCCATGTTTCATTGGCGACCACACAGCACAATTTTATCATAGTACTCAATATTTGGCTTGAAAGAACAATTTAATGAAGTTTATGTTCCTTGGGAAACTTTTTGTTATAATGTTACTCAATAGATAACTTGAAAGCGCTGTCTTATCAATTTGTTCCTCGAATCCAAGATGTTTATTGTTGGTAACTCAAGTTTCTTAACATTGTATTCGCTCTCTATTTCTTTCTTCCTGGAGCCCTAGAGGAATGCGTCGATATATTGTTCTTCATTTCGTGACATTTTTCTCCAATTTCTCCTCATTAAATTGAATCAGGTTCGCTTCCGCCCATCTTTAGCCATTATCCAGGTCTCAAATTTCTCGATCCTCTTCTGTAATCATGTCTTCCTTTTTTTCCATCCAGAACACCTAACTACACTCTTTTTATTTTTATTCTTACTCGTTTGAAATCACGATTGTAATACCGTACCTTGCGATACACCTGAAAGTACGGTCTTCGTTGTCTACTCGTTAAGACTTTAATCTACTTTCCAAGTTTTCCTGTAACATATTGTTTAGCCATTTTAATAGCATTTCATATTTTACCTTTTTAAAATGCTCTTGCAAAATTTGCTATAGTGAACTCATAATTGCGTTAGCATGATTTTGCCTGCTGGCATTCATTTATGACTTGCTAGCAAGATACGCCATAATGAGTTTATTACCCTTTCGTATATTTTGATTAAAGGCAATGTTAGACTGACCAGTTGTTTTGGTACAAATCTGGATCCCCATTTGGGCATTGTTGTGCATACTACCATTTTATGTATGTCTTTTATATTGGTTTGTTCAATAATCTCCCTTTATGATATGACGAGAAGTTTCGCTATGGTCATCATGTCTTTTTTAAAGTGTAGCTGGGATTCCCTTCAACCCTAGTTCTGCGTTCTCTTTATCGCCTCGTTTATGTCCTGTTTTGTTTGCCTGTTTCTGTTAAGGGCATACTCGTCAAAGTGTTTAAATATTCATTCGTCTATATCTTGATTTTCTCAGTACTGAAAACCGAGTTGTATTGGTTGATTAGCCTTGATCAAATTATGTTAAGGTCATATTCATGATAATCTCCCATATTGAAAGGTCTTTTCTCTTTTTTTCATTACTTCATTCATTATAGGTTCTGTTCCGTGCTGTATATAACGTTTTCCTACATTTACTTATCTGTTCTCATCTATGCGGCTCCTGAGAGGGACTTTTTACATTATTTGAGATGTACTCTTTATTCTTAGTGTTTAGGTCGCTATTTTCTTCTTGATTTCATTAATAGTCCGCAGCAACATTATTGTCTGAAATTTGAAAGTACTTTTATAACTACATGAATTTTAGATTTGTAAGTAACGTCAGTAATTTGAAATTACTGTTGTAAGTAATGTCAAATTTGATATTGCTACTGTAAGTAATGTTAGAAATTTGAAATTAGTTATAAGTAACCTCAGAAATTTGATAATACTATTGACAGGAAGATGACATCATCGTTAGTGGGATGTCGGAAAATCGTAGGTTAATCAGCACATTAGGATCAACCTTGTAGTTTATAACCGAAGTAGATTAATGACAGTGATGTTCTTCCTGGCAGACGACAGTGCGTGTGTGGGTGAGGTGCCTGATGCAAGAGATGGAGTACAAGACAGTCTGCATCACCTACACCACTACCTGCAGGGAGCTCGTCAAGTCCATACTCTCCAAGTTTAAGATGAAACATCGAGATCAAAACCTTTTTTACCTGACCATGGAAGTCACCGTTAGAAAAACTGGTAAGCAACTGCAAATGAAATTATACGTGTATCGCAACGTCAGTATGCTGCAAAATTATGGTGTATACAGAAATTGTAAAAATAGCATTTTAAGCCTAACCTTTTCACTCTAAGAATTCATATTCGACAGTAAATGAGTAGTAGGAGTAAGTAAAATTCATATCTTGCTGCATTATTATTCGTAACATCTTGTAAACTCATCAGTTTGTCGAAGGAAGCCATTTATTCACACCCATTTGTGCAAGAGTTTGCGTAACACACACACACACACACACACACCGGAACTTGAGTGGAAAGAGTAACGAAAAGAGGCAGGAAATTTTAAGTCTCCCTAGAATGGAAGAAAGTAAGTTAAGGGGAAACGTGATATTGTTTCCTTATTATTTTCCCATTAAGATGACTCATGTTATCATCCTAGGAGGTGTCATGAGGACCACCCTAACCCTCGAGGACGACTCCAGACCAGCAGAACTTCAGTCATGTCACCCTCGGGGAGATTCCAGACTGGCCCTCAAAATGCGACCAGGTGGCCTCTTAAGGGTCTATGACGGGGCATTGGTTCCAGGGGTAAGTCCAGCACAGAGTGAACTATCGCGTATCTTCCTTTCTTTTAAAATGTGGCACGAAAACCGTCTACTGTACTATTACCTCATTTAATCATATTGTTTTTCGTTTAGTCGCAGTACAAGAGTTTGCTGGTGAGTGAGAAAACTACATGTGATGAGTTGGTGCGGCTGGTGCTCTTGTGCAACAACATCCGCGATAATGTAAATAACTTTTCACTGTATGAGGTATGTCGACACTCCATTGCTTTTATCATTAATCCGTTGTATTCTAGAGTGAATATCATAAGGTAGCCTATGTATGCTAGTTTGAATATCATAATATGGTAGCCTGTGTATACCACCGTCAGTATCATTAGGTGGCTTATATAATATGGGGATATTACAATAAGGTAGCATATGTATACTTCTGTGAATATCATAAGATAGCCTATGGCCTATATGAATATCATAATGTAGTGTATGCATACTTTTGTGAAATCGGATATTACAATAAGGTAGCATATGTATACTTCTGTGAATATCAGAAGATAACCTATGTACTATGTAAATATCAGTAATTTAGTGTATGCATACTAGTGTGAAATCATAGTAGTTTTTTGTATACTAGCGTAAAATCTTAATGTAGCCATAATGCTTTTAGCTTAACAATCTTAGAGTGTGATTTCTTTATTTCATTATTTACAGTTCTGTATGAAAATTCCTTGTCTTTTATATGGTGAACTGTAGACTTAGATAACTGCAGTGAAAATTCAGACATTATATTTCCCTTTACTACCTCAGCTGGTACGATTTGTTTTATTTCACTGTATGGAAAGATCTTTTTTTATGTCGGTACCAAGGTGCGTCGAAATGATGGACGAGAGCGGAAACTTCATCAAGACGAGAGGCCCCTCAGGGTAACCACACGTTGGACATCGAAAGAACACACATGTTTGGTTGTGCGTCATACACCTGCACCTGCGGAGGCCTACATTACACCGCTCACAACCCTGAGGTATTTTTAAGTTTTACAAATTATTGTACATCTTACCTTTTTCTTATATTTGTCTAATATCAGCTACGCGTTAGCTGTGTACGGGATATGCCATCCATGTACAGTAAGTACAAAAAAAAAAAAAAAAAAATGCATGTGAAGCGTCTGGGGTAAACCATAGAAAGTTCTGTTGGGTCTGGATGTGGAAAGGGAGCTGTGGTTTCGTTGCATTATTACATGACAGCTAGAGACTGAGTGTGAACGAATAGGGCCTTTGTTGTCTTTTCCTAGCGCTACCTCGCTTACATGAGGGGGGAGGGGGTTGTTATTCCATGTGTGGCGGGGTGGCGATGGGAATAAATAAAGGCAGACTATGAATTATGTACATGTGTATATATGCATATGTCTCTGTGTGTATATATGTGTGTATATTTGCGTGTGTGGACGTGTATGTATATACATGTGTATGTGGGTGGGTTGGGCCATTCTTTCGTCTGTTTCCTTGCGCTACCTCGCTAACGCGGGAGACAGCGACAAAGCAAAATATATGAATAAATAGAATATATATATATATATATATATATATATATATATATATATATATATATATATATATATATATATAATGCACTGAAACCACAGCCTTTCCACATCCAGGCCCCACAAAACTTTCCATGGTTTACCCCAGACGCTTCACATGCCCTGGTTCAATCCATTGACAGCACGTCGACCCCAGTATACCACATCGTTCCATTTCACTCTATTCTTGCACGCATTTCACCCTCCTGCATGTTCAGGCCCCGATCACTCGAAATGTTTTTCACTCCATCTTTCCACCTCCAACTTGGTCTCATACTTCTCGTTCCCTCCACCTCTGACACATATATCGTCTTTGTCAATCTTTCCTCACTCATTCTCTCCATCATATTATTTTTAACAGATTGCAACCATTTTGCTTTCACGTATAAACATAGCTTGTAGTATATGATAGATTGACTGATAATTCAAATAGATTTGAACGTTTCATGTTTGTTTCAGGGCATCAATCAGACATTCTTCCACCAAAAAGATCAACCCTAGCATAAAAGCAGATACAAATCAGGCATCAACAACCTCATCTTCCACCACATTATCTACATCACCTATGGATATCCCATCTGACAACATGGTGCCATCCACAACCATTACCATATCACCAAATGGAGCCTCAACTGTCACAATAAATGCACAGCCCATTAATAATAACCTCGATAATAACAATTATTGCAAGTCATCAAATAATTCTGAGGTAACTGAAGGTGAAGAATCTTGCCCAACTCCCCCTCTTCGAAGTCCAAGGCCAATACCACCTTTAAGAGCGGCAGTGAGACGGCAGGTAAGATATGTTGGATAACACTTTCTTCCTTATGAAGGCTAATCCTGTGATTACATACTATGAGGGTTTAAGATTTACAGTGTAAAGCTTTTTCACAGCTTAATGGGTTTGTTTAGCATTCTTCAGGCATGTTTCTTTTTTTTTTTTTTTTAAATATATATGAATTTTCAGTACCATCACCCTCTCACCTGGGATTAGTTAGTGACTTTTCCTAGCCACATTTTATTATTTTATATATTTTCTCATCTTTCATGGCTGTTAAGGTGTATTTTGTATTTTTAATGGTTATTCCCCCAAAATATCCATGGGTTGAATTTCTACATATTGCTTGCATTCGCAGTTTCATCACTTCATTTCCTTCATTCACAGTTTCATCACTTCGCTTCCTTCATTCAGTCACCACTTTATTGCTATATGATTGCTTCAGGTCTGTTCTAACTTGATATTTGTATACTTTTTTCCCATGACAATGTGACCTTCCTAATCTAATGTTGAAGAAATTTTCGTTATTGCTAATGTCAGATAGATGATGAAATTTAATGTTAGCTTGTCTACCTTATTCCTTATCATTCTTCTTGTCCAGGTTGGACTATTTCTTAGCTACAAGCCTCTTCTTGTAACCAAGTTCTAGTTTTTCAGGAACTCAATGTATTTGCTGTCTTTAAGTCTTTCTGTTGGACTTTTTCTATCATATTTAAGCTTTTCTTCAAGTGGGATGACTGGACTGACTATGCATGATCAAATTTGGGTGGTATATATTCTATGAAATATTTTTCTTTACGTTTCTATACTTATATACTTGAAAGCAACTTAAACCTCTTCTCACTTCAGTTAGGTTTTCTATATAACCCTAATCATCTTATGTTTTTCTTGTCGTATGAAGAATGTATTTAACCAAACAATTTCAAAGAAAAAATAACTTAAAATACCTTTCATCCATTGCTATCAGTTTGATAAGTGTGCAGAACTTAATTTACAAAATTTGTAAAATTACTAGCTTCACCAATCAAATGTAGTGCTGTCAAGACTAAACAGATTTTGACAGTGCTGCCTTCTTATGCTAGAAATACCCATTCCCACTTCATCTTGATCAGTGCTCAATACTGGAAAAATCAGTGTCATTAAGTAATTCAGGAACATCTTTTCCTTGGTCTTTTGAGTCCAGCTAAAACTGCTCTGATTCCTTCATAGAAAGCTTACAAAAACATATGAATATGTATATGTATATACGTATGTGTATGTACAAGTACGTGTATGTGCATATACGTGTGTACGTGATTGGATGTGTCTTTCTTCATCTATTTCCTGGCACTGCTTCGCTAATGCAGAAAACAGCAATCAAATATAAACAAATCCATTTGGAAAGATATTAACACACTTAAAGAAATTAAACTCATTCTTTTTGATATACTGATATTGACTTCAAAATTATATCATTCTTTTCTTGTTCCTCAGCTGCCCTGGACTCAGAGTGTGGATTTGGTTGAAACACCTGTAGATGATGAGTATGAGAATGAGCTAAATGCTAATGTAAGAACACGAAGAGCTCATTCCTACAATGACTATGAAAACTACTTTTATATTTAGCTTTCATTCATATCTCCAGGTAAGTTTGTGGACAAGGTGGTTTAGACTGAAAGTACCACCAAGCTTTCGTAGTATTTAGTTGATATATCATATTTATGCATATGCTCCACCCTAAACTATGCCTTACCTGCCTGATCATCCACCATTTCAGAAGGAAATATAACAAAACTACAAATCACACAGGAGTGAATGTGAACATTCAGTAAAATCACCATCTCCTTAACAACCACAATCAATGTCTGCATGTCAAAAGCAGATTGTTTCAATACAATTCCACCTCAACATGCTTAGCATACAATTTTTGAAACTACATAATCCTTCATATCCTGGTCACCAACCCCATACAGAAACAAAATGCTCCCCATGGCCTCTTACTTCTGCAATTTATACAGGAGTCTCATATCCCCATTCTCTAACAAATACCATATTGACAAAACATGTCCATATTGTAATGACTAAACAAATTAAAAATTACTCCATGAAACCCCTCTGTATTTGAGACTTAAGGTAACCATGTTTATACTCCTTCACTGTAAATTTCACAAAACCCTTCTCCCCAGAGCCCTAGTTCCTGGTTACACCCATCTAAAACCACACTGCCAAGATAAATAGGGGTTACACTTGCCTGCGGTGCATTTTTCATATGGAAGACATTGAATCCCTACTCCTTATTTGTTCTGCACTCTCCTTCAAAGACAGTCACACAGTATCACTGCACTTTATGACTTGTGCCTCCACCTGGTGGATAAGGTTAATTCCCAGAGCACTGCAGGAGCCCCCATAAAAGTTGGTCATGGGGCAAGTGGGTACCTTACCTTCCTCCCTTCTATCCTTTGGAGGCTTCTCTAGCAATCAGCAAACTGTCTAGTTCCACTGGTCAGGACCACATATCATAAAGTGTTGTGATGTTTTATGTGCATCTCTGTAAAGAAAGTGCAGGGCAGTTGATTAGTAATTGCTCAGTGTCTCCTTTATAGTCATTTTACCTCAGGCATGAAGGAACATGGGACATATTGAAACAGTTTTTGTAGTGATAGGTGATATTTAAAGGTTAATGGGAGTGTGATGTGTGTTTCTCTGTTAGTGGGTATATGTTTGGTGGGTTAGAATTTGATACCAAGATGGGAGGTCACTTGTTTAGTGCTTGCTGGGTAGTTTCTGTGTATATGTGTTTTGTCAGGTTTTCTTTGTTGGGGATTTTTACTTGGGGTTGTTGGTTAGTTAAAGAGTCGGTTATTGTATAGAACTGAATGCTGGGCATGATGGGGTGGGACTGTATTGGGAGGATCTTTATTTTATTGTGCTGCAGTTGAGTGTTTGTTTTTAGCAATATAGTCTCATCTGAGAACCATTCACTTCAAAGGAGCTTACATTTCCCAGCTACTGGAAGTAGTTCAGCCTTGGGCTGTAGGTGCCCCTATAAAGATCCTGGGTAGCACCAGGACTCTTTCATAGAAATTGTTCCTAGGGTAATTGAACATTTATGTGTCAGTGAAGAGGACAGGGAGGAAGTGATAACAGGTAGTGATGAAGTGAGGAGAAGATGGAGGGAGTATTTTGAAGATTTGTTGAATATGTTTAATAGAGTGGCAGATGTAGGGTGTTTTGGTCAGGGTAGTGTGCAAAGTGAGAGAGTCAAGGAAAGTGGTTTGGTGAAGAGATAAGATGTGGTGAAAGCCTTGCGAAAGATGAAATTCGGCAAGGCAGTGGGTTTGGATGGTATGGCAGTGAAATTTATTAAGAAATGGGGTGACTGTGTTGTTGATTGGTTGGTAAGGATATTCAGTGTATGTATGGATCGTGGTGAAGTGCCTGAGGATTGGCGGAATGCATGTATAGTGCCATTGTACAAAGGCAAAGGGGATGAAGATGAGTGTTCAAACTACAGAGGCATAAGTTTGTTGAGTATTCCTGGCAAATTGTATTGGAAGGTATTGATTGAGAGGGTGAAGGCATGTACAGAGCATCAGATTGGGGAGGAGCAGTGTGGTTTCAGAAGTGGTAGAGGATGTGTGGATCAGGTGTTTGCTTTGAAGAATGTGTGTGAGAAATACTTAGAAAAACAAAAGGATTTGTATGCGGCATTTAAGGATCTGGAGAAAATGTATGATAGGCTTTGTGGAAAGTCTTAACAGTATATGGTGTGGGAGATAAGCTGCTAGAAGCAGTGAGAAGTTTTTATCAATGGTGTAAGGCAAATGTACGAGTAGGAAGAGAGAAGAGTGATTGGTTCCCAGTGAAGGTCAGTCTGCGGTAGAGGTGTCCCCAAGGTTGTTTGATTCGTTTATGGATGGGATGGTTAGGGAGGTAAATGCAAGAGTTTTAGAGAGGGGGTGAGTATGAAGGCTGTTGGGGATGAGGGGGCCTAAGAAGTGAGTCACTTGTTATTCACCAATGTTACAGCACTGGTGGCTGATTTGAGTAAGAAACTGCAGTAGTTGGTGACTGAGTTTGGAAAAGTGTGTGAAAGGAGAAAGTTGAGAGTAAATGCGAATAAGAGCAAGATATTAGGTTCATCAGGGTTAAGGGACAAGTTAGGTGGAATGTGAGTTTGAATGGAGAAGAATTGGAGAAAGTAAAGTGTTGTAGATATCTGGGAGTGGACTTAGCAGTGAATTGAAACATGGTAGTGGAAGTGAGTCATAGGGTGGGGGGGGAAAGGTTCTGGGAGCAATGAAGTATGTGTGGAAAGAATGTTATCTTGAAGAGCAAAAATGGATGTGTTTGAAGGAATAGTATTTCTAACAGGTCGTAAGGGTTGTATGGAGGAGGGTGGATGTGTTGAAAATGAAAATGTTTCAAGGCAATATGTGGTGTGAGGTGGTTTGATCAAGTAAGTGTTGAAAGTGTAAGAGAGATCTATTACTATTTTGCTTTGTTGCTGTCTCCCGCGAGGAAAATGGAATTGGAACGATGTGGTATACCGGGGCCAACATGCTATCAATAGACTAAACCAGGGCATGTGAAACGTCTAGGGTATACTATGGAAAAGTCTGTGGGGCCTGGATGTGGATGGGGAACTGTGGTTTTGGTGCTTAAACACATAGCAGCTAGATATTGAGTGTGAATGAATGTGGGCATTTTTGTCTTTTCCTGGCACTAGCTCGCAGATGCAGGGGTGGCGATGCTGTTTACTGTTGGGTAGGGTGGCTCCAGGAATAGATGAAGGCAAGCAAGTATATGTGTATATGTTTATGTCTGCGTATGTGTATATGAGTGGATAGGTCTTTCTTTGTCTATTTCCTTTCGCTACTTCTGATGAAGGGAAACGGCGATCAAGTATAAATGATGAATGAATGAATGAATACATTTTTTTCATGCTTTCCATTTCTTAGGTAATACATCATCAAGTGGTATTATAAATCTTTGTAAACTGTCAGCACTTAGCATTCGCCATCTCATTGGTTAATTTATTACAAACATTCACCCCCTTAACACTAAGACAGTACTTCTTAACATTCTTCTTAATTCTTTATCTCAGCTTCTGATTTCTCCGTTGTTGCAACATTTGATAAACTGTTTCCTAGCAGTATCATCCACCTGATTTAGGAACTTGAGGGCTGTTATTAGGCCAGCCCTCGCTCTAAGTGTCTCATTGCAGCTCAGTTCTCTGCATGCAGGTACCGTCTTATTTACACCTGTCTGTACTCTGTCAAGCAGATTCTTTGTGTTTCTTTTGGTACAGTGACCAAGCTTGTGAGGTATAGTCCAGTTTGGTCTGATGTGTGCTGTGAATGATTTTATGAACATGTCCTTATCCATATATTTGAATGTAATTCTTATATTTACTGACAGACAGTCTGCTTCTTCCACACTCTTCCTAATGTGTATCTCTGGTGATACACTAGGCACAATGTCAACACATATAATCTTCTTCTCGTGCAGATTACTGTAATGTATTTTCTGCAGGATATTAATCATCACACTGAGGCTTCTTTCACTTTGTCCCACCTTAATCACCTTGCACTTACTTGTATTGAATCTTGTCGTCCATATATCTGACCAACATCGCAGTTTGTCTAGGTCCTCTTTTAGGCTAACGCAGTCATCATTATTTCTCTCATAACCTTGGCATTATCAGCAAACGTTTGAATACAACTCCAGTTCATCAGGCAAGTCTTTTAGTTTCAACAAGAACTGTGTTTCTGTTCTTGTTGAAATATATTGCACAAAAAAATCCCTTTAGTGATTGACTTGAATTCATATTTGCTTAATTGTTGCCTCCAAATGAACAATGCTCCAGATTAACTGTTTATATAAATATAAGTACCTGTGTATGATGATATATGTAGGGTTGTATGGCTTGTTAAAGTCTATTCTTACCATTTATTGTATTTAGGAAATGCATCACTTGCTTTTTTGTTATCAAGGTAATTCTCACACTTTTTGTTAATGCAATAAAATATATTCACTTTCAGTTCATGACTGATCTTCATAAACAAAAATGAGAATCTGCAGGTAATGGTATTAAAAGTTAGTCATAAATGAATGTATGAAAAATTTAAAAGCAAATATCTGATCAACTGACTCTTAACTTACAAACATTGAAATCAGGACACGTGTAACTGTGATAGGCAGTGTCAAAGTGTATGTGTATATTGGAATTGTTTCCTCCAGTATTTGGTTGTACACATCAGAATGAAAAGTAACCCTTATTCAAATTGTGATAATGTAAGCAAAAAGAAAGATGAACAAATGGTTGAATATTGACAATTCTCCATCCCCCACTAAAAGAAAATTAATATTCAGCATGTATGATGACATATACATGTGATAGTTTATCTCCTTTGGCTTAGCTAAACCATATAAGTATACAGCTGCAATATTTATTTTTACCCAGTACTGTTTTTAGATGCCATGTGTAATATGGATAGGACTTTTTGGTTTATTTCAAATGTATTGTTTCTATAATACTGATGTGAAATACTGTATGCAGAGTATATAGCCTTTTGATTATATATATGTTATGGCATAAATCAAATTTAAAGTTGATTGTTGATATATATTCTTTTGATGCCTAATTTCGTTTTTATGAGATAGTGAATTGTGCATGTATATAAACATAGATGTGAATGTCTACAGAAAAACTGGCGAATTTGACTAAAAATCATAAATAAAGATCTATGAGTATTTATCACAGTAATGTGCAAAGACTGAGCTTGTAGAAATGAGTAGGATTTAGGTTTTTGACTTCCTGTTACATACACACATTAACACATGTATATTCAGCATGTCTGCTTGTGTATACATATGGGACTCTTGCAGCATTGAACTTACATTCCCCACAGGAGCAGGGAAATGAAGCACCTCTTTAGAGCAAGAAGGTCCCTAATGAGACTAAATTTTTTGCACCTATTGATGAAAATGTAGCTTCACTGAAAGTGACTTTTTACTTGCTGTGTTATCTTTTGCAATTGGAGTATAAGTATATTGTTATTTTCAATATTATTTTTATTCATATCTTTATCCCAATGTATAGGGTAGGAAGAATTCTGTCCATATGTATATTTTCATATTTGATCGCTGTTTTCTGCACTAGTAAGGTAGCACCAGGAGCAGATAGAGAAAGACTGCATCCACAATCAAAAATTTTTTTTTCCACTCCAGCCTTCCATCTCCAATTTGGTCATCTTCTCCTTGTCTCCACTTCTAATACATATAGCCTCTTTGTAAACCTCTTCTCAAACATTCTTTCCTTGTGCCCATACCATTTCAGTATACCCTTTTCAGCTCTCTTGCCCATATTCTTCTTATTATGATACCTCTCTCAGATGCTAGTGATTGAGAAAAGAGAGATGTATGAGTATCATTGGCAGGGAAGTGGTATAATTTATTGGGAGATGTGCAAGAGAAAGTGCTAGGAGGTCAAAAGGAAGGTGCAGGGGTTGAAAAAGAGGGCAGATGAGAGTTCAAGTGAGTATCAGCAAACTTCAGGGGGAATAAGGAAATTTTTTGGAAGGAGGTTCACTGTTAGAATAACAAGAGAACTGAAGGGAGCAAATGAGGAAGTTGTAACAGGCAGAGATTAGGTGAAGAGGAAATGCAATCAGTATTCCAAAGAACTGTTGAATATTTTTGATGATAAGGTGGCTGAAGTGGGATGTTTGGGTCTTGGGGAGTAAGCAAAGTGAGAGTCATCGAAAGAGGTTTGGTGAAAAGAGTTGATGAGAGATTTGTATTAGATGAAATGTGGCAGGGCAGTTGGGGTGGATGGTTTTGCAATTTAATTTTTTTAATTAATAAAGAGGATAATTGTGTTGCTGATTGATTAGTTAGAATTTTCAGTGATAGAGTCTCTATAACTAGTGCTGCTTCTTAGTCTTTAGTGCCTGTTATTAATCTAAGAGTGTGCACAAAAGCTCCATGCATGTTCCTACCTCTTAAGTTGACCATCTGTTCATTACATTGAGTCTTTCTCTGATATTATATTCAAAATCACTTTTCATGGCCTTCTGACATGTAAGTGTGAAAGTTGACAGTTTTTGCTTAAGCTTGTTTGTGCAGCATAGTAAGGTACAGGCAAAGTGTCCTCCCACCATGGTTATCTCTAGGTAACTGATCCATGCTTATACTGTGTGTGCTTGTTAGTGGTGAAGGTGACATCGTAACATCTGTGCATGCCTTTAGTCAGTAAAGAAAGCTTGATACCCTTTAATCAATGACTGGAATATAAGGCCTGCAAATGTTATGAGATTTGTCTTTACTGAGCTCTCATATTTGTTGAAAAAAGCATCCTTTAAGTGCTTAGCACTAATTTGTTTGTCTTTTCATTAATCATGCTTGTCAGTGACACCATCTTGTTCAGTAGAACATTTTTCATATCATTGCGTTGTCTACAGATCATGGCAAATGTGTACAGAGTGCTCTGTTCATCTTTGTTTTCTGTACAGCACTAGTCTTTCACTGGAAATCTGTCATCAGGAGTCACACTTTAATCTGTCATAGATTTAATATAAGTTGAAAAGTCTTAATCAGATTATCATAAAACTTTATGCAGTTGTTCCTCAGCACCTAATGGAATGAATAGCAGGCATAATTTTAGTTTGGATTTTGTTTGCATTAGACACCTTAGATTGTTGAGCCTGGAACTTGATCTCATTTATAACAAGAAGAAAATTCTAACACTGACCATGGAATGTTGTGCAGATATTTTTTATATGTATTTTTAATTATGTTTTCTTCTATTCTTATATCTATTCCAATGATTTTGCTGCCCTGTAGGCAACAGATCTCCCATGGAACAAAGTTTTAGTTTAAGTATAGAATCAACTGGTCCTGTTTTTCACAGTCATGGTAATAATCATTCTTCAGAGAGTTCCAAAACAATATATGAATTAAGCCTCTGCATCCTTCCATTTGTTTGTACAGAGAGGGAGCTTTACACGTATGGGGCAACATCTTTTAACTTCTCCTTCCAGTCATACAATCTCTTGTATCTCTTATTTTCTCCATACTCCTTGATTTACATATTTTGTTTCAGTTGACAGTATGTAGAAATAAAAGTATTTCTTTACCATTTCTATTTCTTTTTTTTTTTTTTTAGTTGTACTTTCAGGTTAACTTTGTCCCCAATATTTTTTTCCCCATGTCAGCATTGTTAGATCCAGACTAGGATGTACAGGTGGGATTATGTATCTCCTTTTCCCTTCGAATTCGGACAGTTCCATAGCTGGATGTGTGTGTGTGTGTGTGTGTGTCGGTATGCATGCATTTTGTGTCTGTGATTACCTGTTTGTACAGTATAGAGAAGGAGTGTTACATTTCTGTGAATATGTGTACATGCTTGTGCCAAGCAATGCAGTGAATATTTGTGATTATGGGTGTTGGTGTTAGTCGTAAACATGTGTCAAAACTTGTTTGTGGATCTTATATATTGTGTTAATTTGTTAATTTTTGCTGCTTTATGAATTAATGGCTAAATTTGTATCTTCGTATAAAATTTGTATCTTCGTATATCTGAGAGAAAGGAACTGAATTGTATGTCTTGTATCTATGTGTGTAATACCTTATGTATATTATGGTTCTGAAATGTTTGAAAATGTGCTGATTTGTACTAAACTGCTCAAATACTCTTTTAGTCATGATCAGACCTGTTTAGTTGTTTATACCAGTGAACAGAAATGGTGATTTGGTTAAGTATTTCAGTACTGTGAGTCAGTTGCTTGTATTCAGTGGAGTAATATTGATTTTTGTTTTTATAATTTTTGCCATTTGCTTGTTGATTTGTTCACTCTTTTATTTTACTGAAAAACTTACTGATAGATTCAGTAGAGCTTTAAGCTGTATATAATATTGTATATATTTGTATGTATTGTATGATATGTATTACCAAAGATTGTTAAGTTTAATTTGAAATATATATTGTCAAGAAAGCAACTTGTTTTATCACATTGTTTAAAGGAGTATTGCTACAAGGCTTAGAACAGTTTACTGTTGCAATTATTGCTTCAGTAAATATTTTTGCCCTTGACTGCATTTTAGTGGCATGTGTCAGACTGTCATCTCTAGTATAGGCAGCGGTACCCAGCCACTGGAAGCCCAATTGCTCTTACATGCCATCTCCTGCCTCCAACAGCTGTCTGTTAAAGACTAGCCAGTTATGATACATAAAAACAAATAACTTGTTAGATCATTATCCCTCCCATTAGGTCACTAATTTATGAAATGAACTTTGGACAACAGTCAGAAAGATCTTGGGCAGGGATATATCAAATGCTCAAATGCTCCTCATATAATAAAAATAAAGATGGTTTATTATGTTGTTGCTAAAGAAAAAAAAATGTTATGCAAGATCAACAATATAAGAGAACTAAAGAAAGTATGGAACATTCCTCTTAAATTCAAACTTCAAACTCTTGTGCCATTCAACAGAAATCTTACGTGTAGAGCATTTAGATTTTAAATGTTTTGGACTTTGAATGTTCAGACTGGAGATACACTACCTATACTAAAGAAGAGGTCATTTCTCACACTGTTTCTTTATGACCATTGTATGTGCTTAGTGGATTACCCAGATTATCTAAATTGTACAGAAAAAATTTATAAAGTGTAAATGCACCAGTCCAAAGTCTGAGGAAACTTTTGTTTAATGTTTATACTCTTGAGCTCTAATACCAACATCCACAGTCTTTGACCCTGTTTGTGACCAGATCATCCAGCTCAGCAGCAGTAGTTTGATTTAACAAGGAAGCTATGAATGAAATATTATGGATTTTCAGAACCTGTCTATGAGCTGAGACCTCTTGAATTGTAACTCACGTCAAGGATTTCATGAGACAGTATTACAAGGCTACGTATCCATGTGATTAAATGTAGTTGCACCATCATTCAGACACAAAATTAGGTAGTTATCTATTGACATATAGTGTTGAATGTAGTTGTGCCATCATTCACATGTACATACTTTGGCAGTGATCAGTCAACATACAACATAGACAAAGCTTGCTTATCTTAATAAGGGCTGCCAGTAGATGCTGGCACCCTCACTTGAGCCCCTTCTCCTGGTTAGCCTTGAGATGAGTCATTCTTTTCCTTTACAACCGATTGTATTGTTACTTTTCTTGTGGGATACTGGCACACACCAAACATTAAGTTTAACTTAACTTAAGTTTAACTTAATGTTATGAAACAAATAGTTTTGTGTGATTGGCTTATAAATCTGGCAAGTGGCTTGTTTGAGGTTTATGACCTTGAATATTGTGGTGGTTTTTTTTCTTCTTATTAAAGGAATTTTTTTTTTTTTTACATCATGCATTAAGGAAATGATAAAAGCAGAACAGGTTTAAATGTTGTGGACCAAAACTTTCACCCAAATTGGATAAAAGATCACCAGTAGACATAACATTGAGAAATCTGTATTGGTGACCAGTAAGGTGATGGGATTCTAAATGTATCAGAATATGAGAGTTAAAGAGAGTTTCAGTAGCTTTGGAGAGGGAAGAATTGAGAGGAGTTGGGCAATAATTGAAAGGGTTAGAGCAGTCCCTCTTTCTTAGGGATGGGCTACACCAAGATATGCTTCAAATAGGAAGGAAAAGTTTGGTTTGTTAGAAAGAAATGTGATAGGAGGGCACAGATCAGAGCTAGCTCAAAAGCAACTCCCTTATGCCTTTGAATTTTGTTGGGGGAAGAAAAATTTAGTAGATGGTATTTCAATAGTATTGCATTTATTTATCTATTTATTAAGAAAGGGGGTGACTGCATTGTTGATTGATTGGTAAGGATATTTATTGTACGTATGGATCAAGGTGAAGTGCCTGAGGATTGGTGGAATGCATGCATAGTGCCATTCTACAAAGGCAGTGGGTATAATGGTGTGTTCAAACTACAGAGGTATGAGTTTATTGAGTATTCCTGGCAAATTTTATGAGAGGGTATTGACTGAGGAGGGTGAAGGCATGTACAGAGCATCAGACTGGGGAGGAGCAGTGTGGTTTCAGAAGTGGTAGAGGATGTGTGTGAGAAATACTAAGAAAAACAAATAGATTTGTATGTAGCATTTATGGATCTGGAGAAGGCATTTGATAGGGTTGATAAAGATGTTCTGTGGAAGGTCTTAAGAGTATATGGTGTGGGAGGTAAGTTGCAATAAGCAGTGAAGAGTTTTTATCAAGGATTTAAAACATGTGTATGAGTAGGAAGAGAGGAGAGTGATTGGTTCTCAGTGAAGGTCAGTCTGTGGCAGGGTGTGTGATGTCCCCTTGGTTGTTTAATTTGTTTATGGATGGGGTGGTTAGGGAGGTAAATGCAAGAGTTTGGAGAGAGGGGTGATTATGCAGGCTGTTGGGGATGAGAGGGCCTCGGAGGTGGGTTAGTTGTTGTTTGCCGATGAAACAGCACTGGTGGCTGATTCATGTGAGAAACTGCAGATGTTGGTGACAGAGTTTGGAAAAGTGTGTGAGAGGAGAAAGTTGAGAGTAAATGTGAATAAGAGCAAGGTTATTAGGTTCAGCAAGGTTGAGGGACAAGTTAGTTGGGATGTAAGTTTGACTAGAGAAAAATTGGAGGAAGCGAAGTGTTTTAGATATATGGGAGTGGACTTAGCAGCAAATGGAACCATGGAAGTGGAAGTGAGTCACAGGGCAGGGGAGGGGGGTGATGAAGAATGTGTGGAAGAGAACATTATCTCAAAGAGCAAAAATGGGTATGTTTGAAGGAATAGTAATTCTAACAATATTATATGGTTGCAAGGCATGGGCTATAGATAGGGTTGTACGGAGGAGGATGGATGTGTTGGAAATGAAATGTTTGAGGACAATATGTGGCGTGAAGTGGTTTGATTTAGTAAGTAATGAAAGGGTAAGAGAGATGTGTGGTAATAGAAAGAGTGTGGTTGAGAGAGCAGAAGAGGGTGTATTGAAATGGTTTGGACATATAGAGAGAATGAGTGAAGAAAGGTTGACAAATAGGATATATGTGTCAGAGGTGGAGGGAACAAGAAGTGGAAGACCAAATTGGAGGGTGGAAGGATGGAGTGAAAAATATTTTGAGCAATCAGGGCCTGAACATACAGGAGGGTAAGAGGCGTGTAAGGAATAGAGTGAATTATAACGGTGTGGTATACTGGGGTCAACGTGCTGTCATTGGACTGAACCAGGGCATGTGAAACATCTGGGGTAAACCATGGAAAGGTCTGAGGAATATGGATGTGGATAGGGTGCATTACACATAACAGCTGGAGACTGAGATTGAATGAATGTGGCTTTTTTTGTCTGTTTTTCAGGCGTTACTTTGCTAAAGCAGTGGATAGTGATGCTGTTCGCTGTGAGGCTGGGTGGTGCCAGGAATGGATGAAGGCGAGCAAGTATGAGTATGTACATGTGTATATATATGTGCGTGTGTGGGCGTTTATGTATATATATGAGTATATGAGTGGATGGGCCATTCTTCCTCTGTTTCCTGGCGCTGCCTCACTAACGCGGGAAACGGCGATCAAGTATTATTATTATTATTATTATTATTATTATCATTATTATTATTATCATTATTATTATTATTATATTATTATATATATATATATATATATATATATATATATATATATATCCTTTCTTTCTTTCTTTCATACTATTCGCCATTTCCCGCATTAGCGAGGTAGCGTTGAGAACAGAGGACTGGGCCATTGAGGGAATATCCTCACCTGAGCCCCTTCTCTGTTCCCTCTTTTGGAAAAAAAAGAAAAAAAAAAAAAGTGAGAGGGGAGGATTTCCAGCCCCCCGCTCCCTCCCCTTTTAGTCGCCTTCTACGACACGCAGGGAATACGTGGGAAGTATTCTTTCTCCCCTATCCCCAGGGATAATATATATATATATATATATATATATATATATATATATATATATATATATATATATATATGTATGTGAAGCGTCTGGGGTAAACCATGGAAAGCTGTGTAGGTATGTATATTTGCGTGTGTGGACTAATGTATATACATGAGTATGGGGGTGGTTTGGGCCATTTCTTTCGTCTGTTTCCTTGCGCTACCTCGCAAACGCGGGAGACAGCGACAAAGCAAAAAAAAAAAATATATATATATTTATGTGTGTGTGTATAATTTATCCCTGGGGATAGGGGAGAAAGAACACTTCCCACGTGTCATAGAAGGCAACTAAAAGGGGAGGGAGGAGGGAGCTGGAAATTCTCCTCTCGTTTATGATTTTCCAAAAGAAGGAACAGAGAAGGATGCCAAGTAAAGATATTCCCTCAAAGGCTCAGTTCTCTGTTCTTAGCGCTACCTCGCTAACGCGGGAAATGGCGAATAGTATGAAAAAATATATATTATTATTATTATCATTATTATTATTAAGAAGTGGAATACAGTGGCACTGGGCCACAAGGTCAGTACTCCTGTGCTTCAACTGTCATTATATATATATTGTTTTTCTTAATTGTTTGTCTGCCGTTTCCTGCATTAAATAGGCAACGCAGGGGATAGACGAAGAATTGGCCTCATTTGCTCACATCCACTTAGCTGTCATGTGTAATGCACTAAAACCACAGCTCCCTACCCACAATCACATCCCATGCATCTTTCCATGGTTTCTTACCTTGGTATAGTCCATTGATAGCACATTTTCCTTTGTATGCCACATCACTCCAATTAACTTATCTCATGCATACCTTACACCCTCCTGAATGTTCAAGCCTGTCACTCTATCCTTCCATCTCCAGTTTGGTCTCCCCATTCTTCTTGGCCCCTCCACTTTTGACACATATACCCTTTTTATCAACCTATCTATATATCCAAAGCATTTCAGCAAACTCCTTTAGCCGTCTCAACCTTAGTTCTTATTATCTCATTTCTCCCTTACCCTGTCATTTCTTTCTCACTCAAGCCTCTTCACAGAACAGAGGACTATCTTTAAAGTATGTTCGTTCTCTTCGCACTCTTGAGTAAACCGCAACTGTGAGTGCTGTGCCGACTGGGCGGTGTTTGCCGCCACGTTGGCTCAATACCCACAAAATCTTTTCTTTCTATTATTTATTTTAATTATCTTTTATCTTCATCATATCAAAATAATACTTTTTCTATTTTTTCTGTTTTTTATATTTTTAGAATAGGTATTTAGAGTTGATTCCCATCACATTAAATAGGGTTGCAGGCCTATAATGACCTTCCTCATAGGCAGCTGGCCGTAAAACCCAACAAAAAACAATAGGGCTTAGGGGGTGAGGGGTATGCAGTCTCAGTTGTAGCTATCAGGGGAGGTTCATATGAGCGGTGGGAGTCTGAGCAGGAGAACGTTGGACTGTGGATGAGCTTCATGGAAGGGAGGGTTGTGGTGGGAGTCGGTGGAAGGCCGTTCGGGGTGGATGTTGGAAGGCGAGAGCACTGCAGGGAGTGAGGACCGTGCAAAGGGGTGAGGGTGGGTTACCGGGGAAGGGGACCGAAGAGTCGTGCATGTGAGGGGGGGGGGGGGGGGTTAAGGAAATGTTTGTACGGACTGTCCGGCCAACATAGCGCCCGAAATAATCGACGCCATATTTGCAAATCCTGCTGAAAAAGTCAGTTACGTTAAAGTATTTGTTGAATCACAGAATTGTAATCGTGTTACATTAGATATAATTACAATGCCTATGTAAACTTTCAAAACCACAGCATCTTTATGATCATAAAGCCCTCATCCCAGCGCACATCTCTTCCTCAGTTAATGAGTGATAGACTATTCCGCTATCCTTAGGAAGTCGGGAAGGTTATCATGGCATCTTTGGCTGATCTGCTGCTTTCGTGATTTCTTCGCAAGTACATTACAGTTTATTGTTATTTCTACTTTTTCCTTTTCTGTACACGCATTTCACATGTTGAGATGGAATTCCTTAAACTATTTATCTCAGGGCCTTTAAAGCTCTCACACGTGACATGTTCACAACTTTTTTTTTTTTTTTTTCTTTTTTTTTTTATACTTTGTCGCTGTCTCCCGCGTCTGCGAGGTAGCGCAAGGAAACAGACGAAAGAAATGGCCCAAACCCCCCCCCCCCCCCATACACATGTACATACACATGTCCACACACGTGTATACATACCTACACAGCTTTCCATGGTCCACCCCAGACGCCTCACATGCCTTGATTCACTCCACTGACAGCACGTCAACCCCTGTATACCACATCGCTCCAATTCACTCTATTCCTTGCCCTCCTTACACCCTCCTGCATGTTCAGGCCCCGATCACACAAAATCTTTTTCACTCCATCTTTCCACCTCCAATTTGGTCTCCCTCTTCTCCTCGTTCCCTCCACCTCCGACACATATATCCTCTTGGTCAATCTTTCCTCACTCATTCTCTCCATGTGCCCAAACCATTTCAAAACACCCTCTTCTGCTCTCTCAACCACGCTCTTTTTATTTCCACACATCTCTCTTACCCTTACGTTACTTACTCGATCAAACCACCTCACACCACACATTGTCCTCAAACATCTCATTTCCAGCACATCCATCCTCCTACGCACAACTCTATCCATAGCCCACGCCTCGCAACCATACAACATTGTTGGAACCACTATTCCTTCAAACATACCCATTTTTGCTTTCCGAGATAATGTTCTCGACTTCCACACATTTTTCAAGGCTCCCAAAATTTTCGCCCCCTCCCCCACCCTATGATCCACTTCCGCTTCCATGGTTCCATCCGCTGACAGATCCACTCCCAGATATCTAAAACACTTCACTTCCTCCAGTTTTTCTCCATTCAAACTTACCTCCCAATTGACTTGACCCTCAACCCTACTGTACCTAATAACCTTGCTCTTATTCACATTTACTCTTAACTTTCTTCTTCCACACACTTTACCAAACTCAGTCACCAGCTTCTGCAGTTTCTCACATGAATCAGCCACCAGCGCTGTATCATCAGCGAACAACAACTGACTCACAACTGTGTTAACTTATAAGTTTTTTTTCATTTGCTGTCATATCATGTTTTGAGAAAAAGATGGCACTTCAAGATGCAACCTAGAACATATTGTTCCGTTAATATTCTTAGATTTATGAAAAATCATAAGGACACAGAATGGAACACAAGCTCATTATACTTATTATTACACAAGTTACATCGCTTGTCCGTGGGTAGAAATATGGGATATAATAAGAAAAGAATGTGCATTTGATCTAGGCCCGTTATATAAGGGACATCAAAAATCGTAGAATTTTTTTCTTTTCTAAAGTTTATATATATATATATATATATATATATATATATATATATATATATATATATATATATATAAACATAAGTCATCGATGAGGCAGTGTAAACATGGTGAATGAGGTGAGAACAGTGCAAAGGAGTACATTTTCTATCATATGCTTTTGAAGGTGACACAGACCCTCTACAGTTTGTAGTAGTTCGTCTTATATTGGCTTAAAGAAACAAAGTTTGATTGGTGTTGTGTTTATTACAAAGGCGTAAAATCAGGTGACAATTTCAGCAGCAAACTTTCATCCTCTGAATGGCAATGTAATACATTGTTCTCAAAATATACAATCTAGTAAGTGGCTCAGACTCATTAAAAGAAACAAAAATATTTCTAATTTATAATACCTAGAGACTATGTAGGGTTTAGAGGTGTTCGTCATTTGACACAGACTCTGTTTACATGTGGGTTACCACATAATTAGGTGGAAAACAAACTTCCGATTTGCAATGTGTCAGCACACTGTGGTGGTGTTGATAGACTACCCTGTGTCGTACTGGTATATTTGTGTGGTCCTTTAGAGTTAATGCATGAAGAAAAATGCTGATGGTATATTAGAGGGTCATATACATTTGTGATGCGCCACAACTATTAATGAAAAGTACAGTAGAACATGACAACTCAATGCTTATGAACATTGCTCATTTCCCGTCACATGCAAACCCTGTAAGAGGTGACATACTGGCCTTCTATTAAGAATTAATTTGTGCCTTTGTGCTTGTGGTGGTTCTTATTCATTTACAACGTGATGATTAATTTAAATAAATATAAGTGGTTAAGGAAACTTTTTCAAACAAAAGAAAGACAATAAATAAATGAAGATAACGTCTAAGGCGCAGTATTAATATTACGGACGAGGACAGGAGCAACCGAGGTTTATTTTAGAGGTGATGAATTCCCAGTACTTAGAGATGCGTGTGTAGACTCCTGGGTATCTGGCCCGAGCACATCCTTGGCCCCACGACACCACACCTGTAAGAATGACACATAACTGGGTTAGATGACCAATTAAGCAGTCTCTCTTAGATGAATAACATACTTTTTTTTTATCAGATCATGAAATAGCGTATTGTGCTGACATTTTACCAGACGAGCCCAAGGTCATGTAATCACATTGCCTAATAGGGGAAAAGGGAAAGCTGAATCGTGAATGGATTTTTGTGTGTATAGAGTCGACAGGCCAATACTGGCACAGGTTAGGTTTGTGTTCTGTACGATGTCATTACTGTAGATGTATTGGGTGTGTGTTCTAAGACGCTTTGTGAACCCTGTAATCCTTTTGCCCTACCGCTCACAGGGTAAGCATAGGGGTGCAGAATGAATTTGCCGGGGATACCGTCAAACATCAAATCTCGTGCATGTTATCACTGGCACAGGCTGAGTTTGTGTGTGTGTGTGTGTTGGGATGCTGTCGATGCCATAGATCAGATGTGTGGTCTTAGGATGTCATTGACGACATGGGTCAGCCCGTGTGCAAGCTTAGTGTTGTGGGTTCTTTTGGATGAAGATGTGTCATAAAAACAAGCTATTTAGTGTAAATGAACAAAACAGCAGATAAAGTTATTAATACTATTCAACATACCCACATACATAAGATAAGCGAGGAATTTTGATACATATGAATTTATTAATCTAATCTGGGTTAGGCTTAACAATAAATATTTTTAGGTTAAAGTTGGTTAGGTATGGCGGCAGAGGATGTATTGGCCCAGACCAGCCCATCTCACCCCTACCATTTGAAAATCAAGGCTGGATTTTTAGTCTGATTGAAAAGAACATTACTTTAAAAATAATAATTAAATCACTAAGTTGTATGAGAAACATTCAAACAATAGATGATACTGTGGCAAGGACTTCGTATAGGTGAAACTTAGTAAGTCTTAAATGAGAGATGTAAGTATATGGTTATATGCATTAAAAAAAAAAAAGATATTTGCAGACACCTGTATCAGTGTCAAACGACAAACTGAGTCAACCAAAAATACTGAGTAACCAAGACTCACCAATGATATCAAAGCTTGCGCCATTATCAAAGACAAGAGGTCCGCCGCTGTCACCCTGAAAACAATACAAAAACAAAATATATTAAATGATATAGAGCAACAGGTTGTTTTTGATAATGGAAGAGTCCATCAGAAAATCGTAGATCAGTGTGATGAGTAGGCCCCATTATATGTCATAAACATTACATTGATAAAGTGAGAATTTTTTCATCTTTTTCAAGATGTTCTTCAGTATTAGTAAAAGTGTCAATCACCATAACTCAACCAATGGTCACCCATTCCTTGATGCCATACAGTGGTCGATTTATATTTACCTGGCAGGCATCAATCTTGCCCTCGGTGTACCCAGCACACATCATGTTGCTGGTGATCTCCTGTGGCTTGTACTTCGTCGTCTTACACTCGGCATTGCTCATGATAGGGACGCTCACCTCACGCAAAATAGTGCTGGGTTTTCCATCCTCGGACTGACGTCCCCACCCGGCTACAATACCCATCTCGCCTACGTAGTCCCTGTCTGTTTAGATTAAAAAGAGGAGTTAGATATCGCTCATAACTGTATTCACGCAGTTACATCAGCAATCTGCGTTCATCTGAAGAATATAAGGATGCAACTGGAGGGGGAGGGCCAGGATGGAAGTTCGTTATGTACAAAGTGGTCAGACAATCAAAATACCTCCAAAATATCTAAAAATTATGTGTTCTTTTATTATACCAGAGAAAATATGAAACGTTTGAATCAATCAATCACGGTTTATTGAATTTAGTTAACGTATGTGTACGACTTACCCAGTGATTCAGGGAGACACACGGGTCTGACGTATTTGGTGATGGTGACCGATTCGTTGAGAAGGATAATGCCAATGTCGTTGTTGAAAGAGCGACGTTCAAAATCTTTATGAGCCCACCATTGTTCTGCTTTACGGACCTGGCGTGTAGCCTCGTTCGGGTTGGTTTTGTTGTACATGCCAAGCACAATATCCATAGACGCCTTGGTGACCCTGTGGTCAGTACAGTTATGAGAAGCCTGACTTCATCTTTAGGTCCAAGGAAAAATGTGCAGAGCTATCTATTGTAAAGGGAAGCAAAGAAGTGCCAGTCTGGGGCAGTAGTGGAGCGGAGGTTAGGTGGACATTGGAACAACAGGGATGCGGCTAAGGAAACAGTGCTAGACTGGGGCAACACTGCGGTGGGATTGAAGGAATTGTGTCACATTTCAATAACAGAGGGATGAAGATAAGAGGAAAGTTTCTTCATAAAAAGAACAATGACTGTAGAAACAGAAAAACTGAGGACAAGGATCACTGCCTTACAGAATGTTACATGCTGGTATCTGAAGCCAGAGATAAATGTTCAAACATTATTACTCAAGAGATTCAAATCAAATTGCTATGGAACCCATCTCAATAGGAAAAAATTGCGAAATAACGGGACAGTTAAGGAATGTTTCTTATTGAGTGACAGACTAACCTCTTGAGACAGTGGGCAGCGGTGATGAGATGTCTGTCGGTGACGAGGGTTGCGCTACAGTACAGCTTCCTACGGTGGAAGAGGGACACCAGCCACGGGTACTCGCCCGGTGATGTCTGTACTCCGCCCACCACTCGTCCGTCACGATTAGGAGTTCCGCAGGCTAGACACACACAAGGCACCATTCGTTAATATCATCAGTGATTATGTGTAAACAACCCAACAAATAATTATCTTTGTGACTGTAAAGGGAGGTAAGGGTGCTTTTGACTGGGAAAAAAGGGATTATTGATTGTGGTGGAAGGTGAAATGTGAGGGCGACATGGCAACTTATTATTATGGACAGTTTCATTGTCTGCAATTACACTGAAAATCAAAAAGATACAGTGGTAATTTTCAGAGCAGAATTAGGAAAGTGTTGGCAGAGGGAAATTAGGGGATGAACCAGCAGATACTTACTGAAGGCTTTGCACACTCCGTCACACATCATCCTCCTGCGGGCCCTTAGTTCTTGTCTCTGGCTCTGAAACGAAAGAGGAAATACATCAGAACTTTCTTGTGAGTTTATTTATTATTATTATTATTATTATTATTATTATTATTATCATTATTATTATTATTATTATTATTATTATCATTAGATTCATCACCTTCCCATCGGCGGCTTTGTAATTCTTTTAATAAAGCTATTAATATGATCGCGATATATGTTTTACACAAGTTTCTGGGTGGTTTAGAGTATACGTGATTTCTGGTATCGTGTCCATATACACCCTGCAGACTGTGGGCTGTATGTAGCGATACTGTTCCATGTTGGTTGGGAAGGTTTAACTTAGCTAAGCAAAGCATTGTTCCTTGTGTACATCAGAGGATGGCTAGAATCTATGTCTGTGCTTTGAGGCTTCGCGGGAACCAAGTATACGTTCCAATTCTTACCACTGCTCATGTCTTGGATATGTCTATAGTGTGTCCCCGTTGTCCTCTAGTTTCTGCCATATTTTTTGTCCAGTGTGGGCGGTACTATCTTGATTCACTGGCGCTCTTCCACCGGAAAGATAACATAGGTCACGCCGCATCAGTATCCGCCCGGACTGTCGCTATCCATACCATCATACTCGCTTTATGAAGTGCCTGAGGGAGACTAGCGGAAGGCCGTTTGCCCAGGGAGTGCCCTAAGGTCACCAGCAAGCTGCCCTCTCTCACCACTCCACCGCCAACTTTCTCTGCACCGCTGCTGCTCATCTCTGACTGGTACACCATTCCTCGCCACAAAATCATCGTCCAGCTATCAATATAATCAGACCTGGCCTTTTGGACCATTTGGTTCACTCCGCATACACTTAGAACAGAACTGAGGCGGTATGAAACGATTATATTTCCGTCCATAAGCACAGGTGAGCCTAACTGCTGGAATACACAAACTGGCTAACTGGCTAGCTTTGCGCGTCTGGCCTATAGACATGAGCAATACATCAGCGTCCTGGTGCGTCAACCGCACACGGGTGACTGCATGTGATATGGCAGGTGGATACAGAGGAGCGACGGCAAACGTGATGACACTGACAAGTGAGTTCGTCCGTGTTGGTGCTGGTGTGTCTGTTGTGCTAGGCTAGAGGGTCACTGGGTGAGTGGCGCCCTCCCCAGCAGTCTTACCTGAGGCAGAGGCGATTCCTTTCTCTACATGCAGTTGATTTCTTGCTCATTTTCAAGAGAAAGTTTAAACAGAAAGCTGCGTATTTTCTAAAAAAAAAAAAAAAATTCTGCAGATCATTTGGCCTCGTTATATTTCTCCTAGGATAGGAAAAAGTCATGAGTTTTTAGTGGGCGTACACTGAGCGACTCCCAAAACGAGCCGAAACGTTTTTAAACAAACACTTGCACATGATTTGCTTGCCTGGTAACTCCAGTGGGCCATCTCGTGAGCTGAGTAAAGTAAAACATCAATGTCAATGTTTTATCAAGATTACAAAGTTGCCTTTCATTTCACAACTTTGCACCAATGGATCGTGCTTATGCTGAGTGGCAGTGAGAAAGCTTCAAGGATGTAGGTATGGCGACTTGCCCTTTTAGGTTAATAATCTAGTATTATGTTACTGTTTTTTCTCCGTAATGGAGACGTTCATGACCGTCTGCGTTCCTACAGGGGTGGAAGGCGTAAGCCATGTCACTAGATAAGAAAGAGCAGAGGTGAGGCTCGCTCCTCCTTAGCCAGGGTGTAGGAAGGAAGAACTTAAACCAGACAGAAACATACACCACATTCCGTAGAAAAAGGTAACATTATCAGCATCAGTACATGAAAGCAAATGCTTGAAATATGAAGAAATCCGTGCAGTAAATGTTAGGAAGTGACCAACATCAAATAACACGGTGAAAAGAAAGAAAATGGAAAATATGTGTTAAAGGAAAACGAAGATATAATCTTAACATGACAATAGGGAAAAGTCGTTTAATATTCATTTAGAACGAGTCACAGTGATACTGTGTATAAACCAGTAGAACCTTTGTTTCTGTTCTCTCCCACTGTAACACAGCCTCGTTAATACCCAAACAGGTAAAAGAAAGGCAATGGTTCACTCCTGGCGTCGTCATCATCAGGAGCGACCAGGCGCCTGTAGCGGTCACCTGCATGCCTTGGCCCTCATGATAATAGAACTCCCACTAGTGTCGGGCGATTCAATTACATATGCTTTGGTTTAGAATGGCACTTGGGTATATCAGTTATTATGTCCCGTTCCTTCCTGGTGTGTGTGTGTGTGTGTGTGTGTGTAAATCTAACGCCTCGCACTAGTCTCTTGTCTAACTCACGCTTCCATTAGGTGTCGACTCCGAACAACACAAATTAACCATTATTTACACCAACATCATTGCACAATGATTCACCAGTACGATAGATCCTTTCACATGCCTTCCCCAGTGGTTTGGTCTGCCACTGTTGCTGCGGTGGCCCCATGCCTTGCACCACCGCAGTCAGCCACACGTCTACCAGCGACATCAACAGTGGCTCATTATTTACCCAGTAAACTTGATTAGTGATTGGAGCGTGATGGCCACTGCAGCGACCCCCCTTTCCCTTGCTTTCCCGTCTCCTAATGAGATCCTCTGTCACCCCAATATTTCGTCGTTGTCACCATCGTGTATTCTTATTTTCTATGTTCTTCGTGGGTACTTGGGAGACATTTCTGCAAACTAAATTCCATGAGGGTGAGAGGCTATCCCCTCGTAAACTGTGATGAGGCATTATAACACGATCAAAACTGTGAAGATGGTCAGAATCAATTTATTAGTAGAGCATTGTGGTCTCAGGGCAGCGGACGCGTGTCGTGGGATCGTGAGGGCAACAGAAAGTAAGACTGCAGCGAAGGCACCAGGAGGGTCGTGATGGCAAAGCAAATTTTGTAAGGAGAGCGGGAGAGTCGTAAGGGCAGCAGATGGGGTTTCAGGATAACAAGGGGGTCGCGGAGGCAACAGTAGAGTCGTAGATAATGTCAGTTCAGGACCACTTCAGGACAAAACGTCTTATACGTCGTACTTTGATGTCATGATGATCTGTTAACAATACTGTCCACGTTATACTCAATGAGAGAAGACATATATACAGCATGCCTTCCCCTCTACCGTTGTCTCGAACACAAGCGAAGTAAAAGTAACAGCCGTGGATGCGTGACCGACGTGGTATGACGGAAGAGAAAGAGTGGATCTCTGTACACGTAATGCCAGATAACCTGTGACGTAACGCCAACCGCTGTTTACTGCGGCCGACGCACAGTGACTTACGGTTCGTCAGCTATAACACTAGTGCCCAAAGTTGAGAGGCTGCTGCTAGTTGAACCAGATTATGAAGTACATCCTCAGTTTTGTTATCAGAAAAAGAAAGCGTGGTGACAAATTCGTCACTGAAACAAAATCGGTTGGCTTTACAAACGCTGAGGTAATGAAACCCGCGCTTAGCACTCTCGATTACGAACGGTCAGAGACAAGGGTCATACATACTGTCAAGGTAAATGAAAAATAACGTTACATAGACAGAAGAGGAGTGACATGCCGTTACTACACTGGCTCAGCGAGTGGTTGCTCGGTATAGTACTCATACGCCGATGAAACGGAGCTAATGCTAGTCTAGGTCGAACAGATAGTGCCAAGCTCATGAGGATGTTGCCATCTCGGAGGCTTGAAGACAGGTGTCTCAAAATTTAAAAGCGACTCCCTTAAAACGCCTAGCTATATTTCGGAACCATGGGGATGGGAAACTTTAGCATTAGGATCAAGTATGACTGGGGGGGGGGGGCATTCATTTATAATGGACAAGGTTCTATTTTGATAGCTCTTTGTGACTATATATAACAAAATAAACTTGCTTGAAAACACGCTATTTAGATAGCGTTAGAGGTAAACGGAGAATTGATTCGTGTAAAGAACATTTTTCGTACAAAAGGTTATCATTTTTAACTACCATAATGTACTGCCTTAATGATTCCCCAGACATTTTTGTTTTTCGCCTATCATTTTTATATAAGATGTGACCGGATGTGATATGGTTGCAGATTACTGGCACAGTATATTCTTGCATGAATTTCTAGTTGTTTGCAAAAAAAGAAAGATTGACCATAGGATGGTGAAATTCTAAAATTTTGTTTGTTGACGTTAGGAATTAGTGTTTCAAGAAAGCGAAACATTCACAAGCTGATGTTTTTATGTTTATATGCATTTGCGAAAACTTAAGAGATTTCTATCTTAAACACGAAAGCGTATATATATTTGTTTCATGTCTTTTCTTATAAAAATTTTGTTGTGGCTACTATAGTAGAATTATGTATTTTTCTTCTATTCTCGAATATTTGTTAAATATTTTTACGGCGTGTATGTGGCCGGACATCTGGGACCTCACCTACTAGGAACAAATCATATTGCTTCTGATAGAAAGGTAAGAACTTATTCGTAATATGGACTTAACTGACTGGAAAGGGATCTTTGTATATTCGTTTTATGGACGATAGGAAGAGGATCGTTTTGAAATGTGTCATAAATTGATAAGTTTTTCTTTGGCGTTTGACATGTGAATACACTATACATATACTTTTTGAATTCCTTTCCATTTTTTTTCAATGGAAAATATTATAAACTTGTTTTATTAATGATCGATAGGGTTTTTTGGAACGTTGGGTGATTAAATGTAAATAAATTGATAGCTTGTCGGTTGATACTGGTCTTGAAATCCAATGGCTGTTATATACAATCTTTTTCTACATTTGTGGCTAGTATATTCCTGTATCTGGCGTTAGATATTGCACCTGAATCTTCATCGTAGTATGCTATAGACGGCTATAATCCGCAGATACGCATGTATAGGATTAAACGAAGGATGTTACTAATGAGAGGAAATTTACGTACGTATTTTATCGAAACTGTTTGAAAAGCACATAATTGGGTGCCTCATTGAAATGACTTAAAATGGATACCCAGTCATTAGGTTTGCGAAGGCTCATTCGGCAGTTACATGGAGTTAGCCTGATTTTTAGAGTTCGGCACCTTTGATGCATATTTTGTGACGAACTAGAAAATCTATAACAAACACATCTCGTATAAGAAATGGGAAAAAATGCCGTACAAACAGTTGAAATGTTTGGGATAGGCTTTAGCGAATGGAGCCGGAGCCTGAGTCTTTGTTAATGGTTCCTATCGTAAACGGAGTTGGGTGGTTATTTAAGGCTTTTATGCCCATAAACTTCTAGAGTTAATAAAGCCGTTAAATCACTAATAAAAAAAAAACTTGAACACCCTTATGGTGATCAGGATAACTCCAGGGCCGTCTACGCTCCCTCCATATTTGACCCATTTGTGCCTTCTTCCACCAAAGTCACATTAACGCGTCAGCTGAGTTAGTGAGGGAGAGCTGTGTATGACCGGCGTGCTGCATGCTAGTCCTGCATTGAGAAAGTTAATGATCCCTGCCCACGAGGCTCAGCCAGGGTGGAACTTGCCCAAGCCTATTATCCGTGTTCCAGCACATACGCTGGTACTCTTCTAGCTGATGTAACATACAAATATGTAAACACAATGTACGCTAAGAAAGTAAGTGTTCAACCTTGTGATTTGCTTACAGGGTGGGACAAGGGGTACGCCCTTTATGTTAGAGGCTGCCACGCCTGCATTTGGCGCCACATGTTCTCTGGTTCAGGAAATTTCTGATACAAAGAAGTTATTTTACTGAGCATAGGACAATAGTGATGTGGAGAGGAGCAGGGATTCAAGTCAGGTGAAAACGACGAATGTACTGGTGTGCATTGGTGTCGACGTCCTAGTTGTCATGTTGTGCTGGATACGTTATTCGTGTATGTACGTCTGTGGATATGCACGTTATATCATGTTATCTTAGGATCTCTCTCTCTCTCTCTCTCTCTCTCTCTCTCTCTCTCTCTCTCTCTCTCTCTCTCTCTCTCTCTCTCTCTCTCTCTCTGTGTACACGTGTGTGTGTGTGTGTGTGTGTGTGTGCATAAAATAAGGGAGAGGTTTCACCTTCGTGGGCCAAATCTTCGGATGTGTAATTACCCATTCATGTGTGCTCGGGCATGTATATGTTTGCGCGTACATGCAAAGTAATGTATGTCTTACTTAACATTTCACATAGAAGCAATTACTTCTGTGAATATGGTGGATATTATTTTCTTGTTTAAATGTTGAATTTTTACATCCCTAATTCCCCTAACTGCCTGTGATGGACCTTATATAGCTGAGGAGGACCACTTTCCCTTGACTACCCCACCCGGCTGCTTGACGTATGTCAATTGCTCTGAAGGAGAGCTCAGCTAGTAATTGCTTTGTGTAAGAGGCCAAGTTGATTATACTTTTCAATTTCATGGCGCAAGAACAGCCACCTCCAAATGCATTGCTCTTGTTTCATATGGGTATTTTGTGTACAAAGATAAAAAGTCCCAGTCACAAAGCAATTCCTTTGTATTTTCCAAAGGAGGTAGGCCACGACAACGCAAAATGTAAAAAGAGGAATAAAACAATCAGAAGTTTTGAGTTATTAGGAAAATCCTCATGAAGTAATTTGGAATGTTCACACTGAGCTTTAGATGTGTTTATCGAATTTAGAACTCTTCTAAAAAGCGTATATTGGGAGTGTGTGCGAAAGAAAAAATGAAGCTTTTGACGGCATAAGCTAGAAATTGACACCATCCCCTTTTATCATAGTCTGTAGACCGTTAAACCCCCGATTTTCGATTTGATAATTATTGTTATTCACAGTAACTTGAGCTGGATGACAACCGTGAGATGCCAGAAATTTTACCCCGGGTAAAATCGTACATATTACATGACCATATTTCTTCGCGGAACGTTTCTTTTTTTATAAGCACTTTGTTGGAATGGGCCATATTAAGAAGATATTTATAAATATTTCGCCAGTGCTCACTTACGACAGAAATATGAAAGCTACCATAACAATATGAAATGAAACACTTTATACGTGTTAAAACTACAAGCACATATAATACTTTAAGTAGCCTTAAATAATCTTCCAGTAAAACAAGGGTTATAGAACCAAAAGATGTTACTAGTGTATGTTAGAAATGAAAAAAAAAGTCTTTCGTCTTCGGTTCGGTGGGAACTAACACGGCAATGTTTTTGTGCTGAAGCTGGTGGGAGAAAAACACCAGTCATTGCGGCCACAGTGATGCATGACATGCTCAATGCTAGTTCGGAATAACATTGAAGGTACTAAACACGTCTGAGAAAAATAATGACCACTTGCAGGATAATGGGATTTGATCATTTAACTGTTAATTTGTTTCCAGAAAGTAGTATTGTTTGATCACCCTTTTCCCAGTCCTATGGGCCGCGTGTAACAAACGTTTCTACTAAATGGGAGATTATGGAATCAGTGGGGAAATATAGAACTCTAGACATCGTTTTAGGTATGACTTTAGAATTTGGAACCCACAGATATTGCGCTAATATTCAAGGGTTTTGGATAAACTTTAAACTTACCTGAGCAGGACTAAGAAGATAGGCGAGCAGGACGAGCCCGCAGAGCAGAGCGTAGTTCAGGAACTTCATGATGTAGGCTACGACGAAGGTTAGCTGGGACTGGTAGACTCACTGGGGTAGAAGCTGCTGCTGCAGGTGAATACACAGAGGATGGGTGCACGTTGTCTGGCACTCTCTCACTCACACTAATAACTTTCACTCTCTGGCCCGCCATATAAACCCGCGCTGAGGAAGGAACGCGGGTGGGCTCGGGATGTCGCCCGACCAACAGCGTTCGTCGTTCTCTCGACCCACACGCCCGCCATATTACTACATTGCCATTGCGATCATTAAACTCCTTTTTCTGTAGATTTGGACCATAGGTTCAGAATGTTTCTATATATGATATTCATATTTTTGTATTTCAATAAATAAAAGAGTAAACAGGCGCTGTTAGTGACAGTCGTGACGTAGATGCCGGGCGGCGGAAGTTGAAGGTGAGGTGGGCGTAGAGGACACGAACGTATTGCCACATCGGTACCCGCGACCCTCGCCCGCCGTCATCATTGGTTGTATTCATGTCGCCCGCTGTCATCATTAGTTCATTAGAGTAGATTACCCGTTCGTAAGGCTACGGTATCCTTCCCGGGTGCTTAAGTCCTGCATGCGATGCCCAAGACTTGCCTTCTTTACCATATACCTGTATTCATTCGCCCACTACCCACTAAATGCTCAGCATTATCTTACATCCATCGCTAGTTACTATATGTTCAGTAACATGTGCGCTTACTGTACAGTGTCTTCTCTTACCTATCCCTCAGGCTGGAGTCATTTTTCGATGAACGTTATGCAGGGATATAGTACTATACAAAAACCAAAAATATGAAATTATTAAAGTGACCAGCAAGTTTCGTGTCCGTCTGAAAATATAGAATAATAAGTCTCCTCCTTTCATTTGGATCTCGGAAAGTATTCCGAGGAATGCTGAATTTTCCTTTATATTACTCTCGGGTCCCCGAGAGACTGACAACCGTCCAATTATAACGTTATATTTCTCCAGTAATTTTGAAAGAAGGTAGCTCCATTATATTTCTTAATTAGGAAGGAATGTTAAAGGTAATTTAGGAAGAACATCTATCGGCCGAGAAAGAACTGATCAGATATTTGATTCAGTTACATTTCAAGTGTGATGACCGACGAATCGTTTATCGCTAGGCTTTCCCCAGTCGCCATCATACATTGATTTCGTGAATGATGGTGATAGGCTTCCCATCGATATGTTCATTTGGTGTACTTCTAAGCTTCCCAAGATAGGCTTCCCATCGATAGGTTCATTTGGTGTACTTCTAAGCTTCCCCAAGATCTATATGTTAATTTAGCGCGATGACAAGCTCCCTCCACATACACATACACCTGGAATAGCTAAGGTGTGTGCAAACATACATAGGAGTTAACTTTGTGCACCCACTGAACTGTATAGCGTAAGATGATTTAGCGCGACTAGTTTTGCCTCAACCCTGTTTTGTGCGCCGGATATATCGTGTCTGTTGGGAATGGGAATCAGAAAAAATATCCGTTGCTAAAGTGTGAAGCAGAAGTTAGCTCTTTTGTGTTTGGGCTTTGGTAATGGAATTATTTTGAAAGAAGTGTCTGGTGTTGTTATGAAAGTGTGATTGCCGAGCATATTCAGGTGAGATTTTTACTGTGCAAGTGTTAAATGTTTGTGGTGCTAGGCAGCGGTGATTGTTCTGGGTGCTTTTTTCCTGTGTTATCTGGGATGGCACACACATACACCTGGCATAGCAAGGGTGTGTGCAAACATACATAGGAGTAAAGACATAGTACGTATATACCAGGTTAAGAAGACGGGGTTACACGAGTGTCAACTTTCTCCGTAAAACACAATAGTAATTACAAGTAGTATTCTAGATCACACACATTATATATATATATATATATATATATATATATATATATATATATATATATATATATATATATATATATATATATATAAGTATAATGAAGTGTAATAGTTTTATAAATGAAAATTTATTTGAATCTGCTCTTATACAGCTGACTGATGGTTAAGGATATGAATGTTAGTAGAGGATTATTTAGTTTAGTCAGCTTCATCCTACATTTATTTCAGAGCGACTTGAGCAAGAAGGTTGATGACCTGACACACGCGTAGTGACCTGAGCTGTAGGGGTCAGGTTTTGTTACCTGAGTATCCTCTGACTCCACGTGGGTTACTATACCGTAACCCACATGACCTGCTTCATTACCGTGTAAGATGTGATCCTCTTAACACTTAGTGTGGTTAAAGACAGGAACACTGATTACAAACTGGACAATATTATTACTATTGGTAAAACAGAATGCGAAAGAAGGGGTACTGGTGAGCAAGGATCTTAAGCTGCGCAACAGTGTATCAAAGGGTGTAATAAGTCTACTAGTATGTTAGGCGTCATTGATAGGACTGTTAGCAATAAAATTCCTAGAGTATTATTGCAGGCTTCATCTTGCGTTATTGCGACATTTGGATTATGCGGTACAGTTTTGGCCTCCATGCTCTGCAGTCGATATAGAGTGTTGAGAGAGAGAGAGAGAGAGAGAGAGAGAGAGAGAGAGAGAGAGAGAGAGAGAGAGAGAGAGAGAGAGAGAGAGAGAGTACAGAGACGAATTACGCAGGGGTCCCGGGTTCGATCCTGGCTGTTGGAGGTTTGTATGTTCTATGAAAATGTAGTGCGCGTTCATATGCACTTTGTTCGTATATATATATATATATATATATATATATATATATATATATATATATATATATATATATATATATATATATATATATATATTATAGACTTATTTATTATACTTAACCTCCGTCTCCAATATATCAAATAAAAATGGAAGAACATCAGCTTTCGTCCTTTCTCGAAAAACTCCTTAGGGTTATAACGATATATAATAGTACAAGCTGGTTTGTAAGAAAATAGAGATCATCAGAGATACAAAGCATCGCGCCCGACCCGTCACTGCCTGAGCGAGGGAAAAAAAAATAAACGCTTTCCCTTCCGATACGTTTGCACCTGATGAATACAGAGCCCAACCAGACCTCACCACAGTCCGAAGTTACGGCCCGATTCTGCCGTTCATGATTACTTGAAACATTATATTATTTTAATGTAATCATTCCATCATTAAGATTCATAGTTTCTTTTTTTTTTTAATCAAATAAGATTTTACAGTGAGTTTTACCCCAGCCAGCACGTCTATATCCATTAGGACTTTTCCCCAGTTAGTAGTGCCACTGTGGTTTCTGTGGTGTCTGTAAAGCGAACAAGACACTGACCTGCTGGGTCTAATTCTATCTTTGTGTGCTGTCTCTTCCCCAGTTCCTTCCATGGTTCACTGATATAGATTTTGTGATATTTACACGTAACCCATGTGGAGTCAGGCGACACACTCCCAAGTGCACTTTCGATGAAAGTACTGTTAGGAATATTATTAAAGATAAAACCACAACCCTGTTTCCAGCTCTCTACATTTGTGTTAAGTTACACCTGACTAGCACATGAACCTTGGGAGGGCATCGTCACCCTGCCCGCTGCGACCTGACCCTCATGGTTAATTGCTTGACCTGATGGGATGATGGGCTTGAACCTGGTTCACCATTTTTCTTCTACAACACTTTTTTAAGACAACCGACTTTGTTATTACGTCTATCAGGGAACGTAAAGAAGGAAATGGGTTAGTTAGGATGTGGTTTCTCTCCTGTATACAGGATCTGGCACATTCGTATATTGATAATGAGGAAATATGTATATAAAAAAGGAATTTATAAAGATTTGAAAAAAGAAATATCTGTAAAGATTTGCAACGTCCAAAATGGCGTATTTTCACTTTATATCATAAGAATTGGGAAGCTATTTTTTTTTCAGGTCAATTGTATGACACTGATGATTACAAAAGAGGAAAAAATGTTTTTTAACTGTCATAAGAATTTCGAAAGATTGGAGAAAGCTTTCTATTATCAGGAAAAAGTTGTTACATTTGAATATAGTGTAATAAAACATGATTTCCATGCAAAATCCCGGATTGCCAGATGGACAAAAGGTTTTCTGTCAGCAGAATAATTCATGATAAGGTTATGAATGTGGTTAAACGAATTACCAATGGAAATTAGGGAGGAGCCCGCTTGCCCCGGCTGGTCAAGGCCCCTTAGGCCTTTCAGGTCAGGTCACTGTGGGTGGGGGTAACGTTGCCTTGCAAGGTCATTGTGTTAGTCACATGCGAAGGCTACATGACCTTGTATTTTCCTAACCTTTTCTTTCGTTGTAAAAGCGGCTGCTTCACATTGGCACATATGAAACTAATTTGCTGGTCTTAAAGGTGGCAAATGAATTTTAATTTTGATAAGGGCAAAGTTATACATATCGGAAGTAGGAAAGGAGAGGCGAGCTATGGTATCAATTCTGTTGAACTGCAAAAGGTAGATGAGGTAAAGGACTTGGGTGAAATAATCTCTGCTGACCTAAAGCCTAGTTGGTGTAATAATCCCTGCTGACCTAAAGCCTTGTTGGTATAACAACCTTAGCAATGCACGTAAGCAATCAAAAGGACGAAGTAACTTCTTGGATTCAATGGGGAGGCTTTCGTATCTAAAAGCCTAGGAAAACTTCCCTCACCGACTCACTGGTGCGGACGTCCCTATCTTGAATATTGTGTTCAGTTTTGGTCACCTCACAGAGGCGAGCAGCTTAACAAGATGATATCCGTCCTGAGAAACAATTCTTATGAGAGCCAACTAAACGAATTGATTTTATCTAACTTAGAAAGGAGGTTAGAAGTTGACTTAATAATACAGGTATTCGGTATCATCAAAAGCTTCGTTGATCTTGATCTAAAGAAGCTACTTAAGAAGAGATTCGTCTGATTTCACTTGTAGTAATGGATATCAACTCGTAGGCAAACATTTTACGTCAAATGAGGCGAAGTACTATTTCCTCAACCAATAAGATCAGTTGAAAGCTATGCCACAGATGCGTGTAAGCATGGACTTGATAAGGTCGCTTCAGATTAAACAACTGACACCATTCTTGCCTCCTCAGCTTGTGATAGATGAAAAAATATTCGGTTCTTTAAAAAACTATGTATATCTTTTCTGCTCCTCATTAATCACATTAGCTTCTGTTCTCTTCAGCCATCACAAACAGACTCGTTAGAACCCAGTAGTCTTTTAAAGCTGTTTGAGTCAATTTGTAATTCTAAAAGGATATCTAAACAGTTAGTGTGTGAAGATGGTTGACACAGATATGCTCGCAAGACCTGTCTCAGGCCTGGGTGAGGGAGATATCTGAAAGCACAAGTGAGGGAATGGAAACACAAGAATTACTGGACCCGTATTGTGGATATGAGGCTATATGAAAATCGGTCATGCTAAAGGCTTTTGGTGGCTACAGGAAGGATCTTATACAAACACAGGAGGGGAAATGGAAACACAGATGTTCTTCTGTCCTGAGGGATCTGGACATACCAAAAGTCTCTGGTGGGAAGGAACAAAATAGATAGAGGGATAACGTAACTGCTCAAATTACTGGTTTCGAAAGGTACGGAGAGAACTAGACTACTGAGGTGATTTAGGGCCTGAGGGGAGGGATCAGAAAGTACGATGGGGGATTGGATTTACTGGTTTTGTCAGAGCCATACGTTTCAGGTTGGATTTAAGTGTATAAAAGGGAGGGACTCGCCCTTGTGTCTAGGTTGTTGTGTAGTGGGGAAATGCTGACTTTTGATTACAACCTCACACGGATATCATAATTCTGCTTAAAGTCATTATATTATTATCTATAACGAGTCCACTGAAAGACTTTATTTGGTTAAAGGAAAAATTGTGTTCTAATTGTCGACAGCCTTCTAATTCTTTGCTGAATTTTGCGACGGTCCGGACCTAAGGTACGACGATTAGATCCCACTTTTAGCGCACCGTCGTGCTCAAGGGGTCGCACCGTCGTGCTCAAGGATCATATCGTCATGCTCAAGGGTCGCACCGTCATGCTCAAGGGTCACACCGTCATGCTCAAGGATCATATCGTCATGCTCAAGGGTCGCACCGTCATGCTCAAGGGTCACACCGTCATGCTCAAGGATCATATCGTCATGCTCAAGGGTCGCACCGTCATGCTCAAGGGTCACACCGTCGTGCTCAAGGGTCGCACTGTCGTACTCAAGGGTCGCACCGTCGTGCTCAAGGGTCATATCGTCATGCTCAAGGGTCGCACGTCGTGCTCAAGGATCATATCGTCATGCTCAAGGGTCGCACGTCGTGCTCAAGGATCATACCGTCATGCTCAAGGGAGTAACAGTGTCAAGCACCAGCCTGCATCTGGCACCGCCCATAGTTCGGCATTTCCACCGGACGGGCGAACGTGACACTGACCCGAGGAGTGACACTGTACGCGGCACTGACGCCCACAGTGAGAGTGAGAGTGACCCCCCCCCCCACTCCCACTCCTCCTCCCATCACTACAGCGACGGAACCTTGGGTGTCGTAGTGAAGGTTGCGATGCCGTCCTTACGAGTGAGAGGTGACAGTTTGATTTACTGCGACAAATGTGGGACATGATGGAGGGTTTGGATGCAGCGACGCTGGGGGAGTGACTGGACGAACGAAGGGATGGGATGGGATTGGGGGGGCCTCCGAAATGTGACGGAAAATTAAGAGTGGCCCAGGAGAGGTACAGTTAACCAAATGAGGTACAGTAATCCAGGCAGGTACGATAGGATATGGGAAGTACCGTTACCCAGACAGGCACGTTAACCCAGGAAAGTACCGTAACTCAGGGAGGTGCAGTAACCCAGGGAAGTACAGTAACCCAGGGGAGTACCATAACCCTGAGAGGTACAGTAACCCAGGGAAGTACCGTAACCTAGGGAGTTACAGTAACCCACAGATCTACCGTGACCCAGAGAGGAACAGTAACTCAGGGAAGTACCGTGACCCCAGTAGTGACATTGACCTTGGGGGTTGACAGTGACCCTGGCAGTAGAGTACCTATCCGGCCTGACCGACGTTATCTCGGACATAATCCCCCAAAACACACACACACACACACAGAAAACGTATCGCCCGCTATTGTCTCTTTCCTTGCCATTACCTTGATACATTGTTTACGTGTCGCTGTTTTTTTTTTCCCCCGCATGTTTGTGTGTGTGTGTGTGTGTGTGTGTGTGTGTGTGTGTGTGTGTGTGAGCGTACTAGGCATGGCCGCTCCCTCGCGTGATGGTTGTGTGAGCATTAGCATCTCAGTGACGGACTGTTGGGATGTGTAATTCCTGCACGACCAGGGGTCTGAGACAGGTCGCCTCTTCTCGTGTCTTTCCTGAGAACTCCATCTTCCTCCTCTTGTTCATCCTGAAGCAGCAGTCGTGAACCTCTTCAAATACCTTTTTTTTTTTCTTTAGTCCTTTTTTTTTCTCTTTGTTAATTTGTTTAGCCGCCATCCGTCCCCCCTCCTCCCTTATTTTTGTCTTTAATTCGGAGCAACTTTTTCTTGTAAAGAAAATGATTGCTCTTAAAGTGGCAGCGTGACGGTTTTTTCATAGTGTTTCATCATTTTCCTGTTGATATTCTGAGAGTGATTGCTATTTGTGTTTTACGTGGAATGGAGTTTTTCATTTGTGTTGCTCCGTCTCTTAACCTTATATATATATATATATATATATATATATATATATATATATATATATATATATATATATATATATATATATATATATATATATATATGTATGTATATATATATATGTATATATATATATATATATATATATATATATATATATATATATATATATATATATATTTATATATATATATATATTGGAAAGGATCACAATTGAGCGCGTGATCAAGTATATTCCTATGAGTCCATGGGAAATGAAACACGATAAGTTCCCAAGGACTCGTTCGTGTAATAATCACATCATCAGGGGAGATATCAGAAAGAAATATAACAGTCAGTTGATATACAACGAAGAGACGTGTGTGTGTGTGGTGTGTGTGTGTGTGTGTGTGTGTGTGTGTGTTGTCCTACCGAACACCCATGGTGTTGGCGGTTCATATTGTTTGTGTCTTTTCTATAGTGTTTGTGTGTATCACTTAGAGTCAGTTTTGTATGTGTTTTTAAGCAAGTGTGTCTTTTACGAATTCTGTGTACTGTATACCGTATTTATATTGTATAATGTAAGGTTGCAAGAGGTCACAGTGGTGAGCGCGATCTAGTATTTGCTGATCACCACGAGGAAGATGAAACACGAAAGTGCACTTGTGAAGTTCTCGTGTTTCATGTTCCTCGTACTTACCAGCAAGTGATGTAAAGGTGCATTAGCCCTGTGCTCATTTGTGCACCCGACGTCTGTGTATGTGGTCTGAGCCCATGTCATTGTGTCTGTGTGTGACATGGGTCTGTAACGTGTCCCTCCCCCACTCCACCGGCCTCTCTGTTGTAGTGATGACGTGTAGTGATAGTGTAGTGAAATACATCGTGTTGTAGTACAACCGAAGAGGTAATGGGAGGATGGATGCGATCACCTTTCTACAGAAGAGCTGGTGTTTTTTTTTTTTTCTACTTCTTCACGCCGTAACGGAAGAAATAGATTAGCTACCTCGTTAAGTCAGGCGTAATTTGACCACGTTAATTATCTATTTTTTGTTATATCTTTTTTTTGTAACATTTTTTTTTTACTGTTTTTGTGTCATTGTCTGTCCTGTTTTTGAGGATCAATTTCTCCTTGACGGGAAAAGGAGAGCTCTTACACACGTGGGATCCCATCTCATGAACATTCTCCGTCGCACAAGGTTTTATTTTTTTACATAACGGCAACAATTCCCTATCCAACAACTCAGAGTTGAATCTATCCCACACACACACACACACACACACACACACCGTTCGTAACTCCGAGTTGAATCTATTATACCCCCACACACACTGTTCGTATCCTGTAAACGTACTTCTTTACATCCTTTCTAACCAGATTCGTCTTTGATTTCACGTTATGCCTTCTGATTATTCTATCCATACATCTTTTTGAAGGAATGCTCACCGTTGTTATCATCAGTCTGGTTATAAAAACTGGGGAAGATTGTGATCAGGTCACCCCTTACGCCTCTCTCCGCCATGGTTATCAAATCTGATGCCTTTAGCTTTCCCCCTTCCTCATCTTTGGTATCATCATTGTTGCCCTACTTTGGACCTCCTCTGTTAGTTCTGTGTGCCTCTTTAAGTGCGATGAAAAAGATAGAAAATTTTATACATAATTTCGCCATGGCGTGATGCATGGGGGTGAACAGATTATTACGGAATATTTCCTTATTCGTACGCACAAATGCTATCCAGATATTTGCCTCCTGACATTTTCCTTGTCTCCTCCTTTACTAAGTTTACTCATGTGGGATCCTTGCGCCAGGGCTGGGGGTGATTGCCTAGTCTCAAGTACCTCACACAGATTTTTTATTTGCAGCGTATTACGTAGTAGATGACATTCACTTCGAGAGCTTCCTCCTTCGCTCTGTCCCGTCCTCATTACGTAGCAATACCTTAAGGTTGGATTTCATTATGGATGTGTCAGACCCAACTTGTGGAGTTGGCCCAGCCCAGGTCCCCTTTTATTTAGTTTGATGCCGTTCTTTTTTCCTCTCTCTCTCTCTCTCTCTCTCTCTCTCTCTCTCTCTCTCTCTCTCTCTCTCTCTCTCTCTCTCTCTCTCTCTCTCTTCACGGCCTTGGCATCATCCGCAAACATATATTCGAGTAGGGATCCAATGGTTTTTGGCAAAATCATTGAGAGAGAGAGAGAGAGAGAGAGAGAGAGAGAGAGAGAGAGAGAGAGAGAGAGAGAGAGAGAGAGAGAGAGAGAGAGAGAGAGGTCCCTGAACAGACCTCTGGCTCAGACCTCTGGTGAGCCTCAACTCAGAGTCCGAGTAGGCTCATTCTGACGTGCGTGCGTCCCCCTTGCCTCTCCCACTAAGATGATTTTCTGTCCAGCGAAGGAGACTTCTCCTTATCCCTGTGTGAAGATGCAGCCACTGTACCAGCCTCCTTTACGGCACAGCGTCAAATACTTTCTGAAAAGTCCAAATACAAGGCTCACTCTCGTAGAAATCTTTACGTATGACCTCCTTTGCCTGAAACCATGTTGTCTCTCTCTCTCTTAGTTAGTTTCTTCCTTTGCTGGAAGTCATTTGTTTGCTTCCTGGTTATCTGTCCTGGCACCATACATACCACACTCGTCAGAGAGATTGGGCTGTAGTTCAGCACCTCTTCCCGATTTCCTTTTCATATAGACAAGTATAACGTGTGTGTGTGTGTGTGTGTGTGTGTGTGTGTGTGTGTGTGTGTGTGTGTGTGTGTGTGTTATTTACCACCCCATGTATGTCAGTGTCCTACATGTGAGAGAGTATGACCAGTCTTTGTCAACTCCTGCCCTGTGGTTCATTGTCTGTCCCGAGCGTGACAGTATATGCACATCATACAAGCAACAGTGTATGCCAGCGACTCTGCTGTACGTGTCAGCTTTTGTCCAGTGTAATCACCTCTATATACACTAAGGGGAGGAGGGAGTTCTACGCTCGTGTGGCTCCCCTATCTCATAAACTTTCTCTACTATCATGCATTCTTTTCGCTTTGTGTCTCGTCCATGTTATCTAATTATTGTACAGTTTCTCCCGTTCCTCTTTCTTCATTTCCTTATAGTCATCCTTCGCTCTCGTGTACCTTCCAAACGCCCCATGTGTGTCAGCGTAACCCCCAGTACGGGTCAGTAGGGATGGTATATGTGTCATTTTATACTCATGTGTTATGATATATGTCCCACATGTCAGGCTGTGCCTCACAAGCGTTAGCAAGCTGTGTGTGTGTGTGTGTGTGTGTGTGTGTGTGTGTGTGTGTGTGTGTGTGTGTGTGTGTGTGCGCGCCCTCCCCTCCTGCAGCTGAAGTGAGCCGTGTTGAATACCCTGGTTCACGTAATCAACATCTGCCAGCCTAACTTCCGGGAGAAGTCATGATTGTGTGAGAGAGAAAGCCAAAAAAAAAAAAGAAAAAAAGTTAGCATTTGTGCTGACCTTCCATGATATGCGCATGTTCACTTCCCGTGTCATAAGATCCTGCTTGACCCCTCTCTCTCCTCGCCTATACCACCCCATCCTCCTGCCTGATGTCGCCCCCCACCCACCCTCCCTCATGCACACAGAAAAGGCCGGTCACGTCGACGCTGGTGTACTGAGTCTCGCCGTTTTATCAATGGATCGCGCTATTTCTGGCATAGGGTTACACACACTGGCCTAAATACCTAGTTATACTGCGGTGCGTGGGAGGGTGTGCGGCGGGGAAACAGCACATAGACGCCGCCAGTCTTTCGGTGATGGAAATGAGCGAGATACGTATTTTGTTTTTGTCTTTTTAGTACGATTAATTGTGCGTTTTTCTGATCGCTGCGAGCGTACATCCCACGCTGTGGGGATCTTGGGGGTATATATTCTCCTCATTTTCATTGAGACATGACGCTCTAAACGGCATTTTTTTTTTTTTTTCTATGTGCTAGTGAGAGTGAAGTAACCAGTATTATGTGACCTGAGAGACGACACAAAGTGCCGGTGTAGGATACAGGGGGGAGGGGATGAGACCACCGCGTCGCGACGCGTGGAGTGCGTTCATTGCGATTCATCGAGCCGTGAGACAGACCGTTGCGAGAGGAGCATTTGATCGCGTGAGACGCCGTGAGGGACGAACTACCCACCTGTGCCTTCTTCAACTCAACTCTCTCTCTCTCTCTCTCTCTCTCTCTCTCTCTCTCTCTCTCTCTCTCTCTCTCTCTCTCTCTCTCTCTCTCCTCTGTGAAGTGATCCGTGCGAGGAGAGATATTACTATTGGACCAGACTTTATATTTTCAGAGGCCAGCAGAACTTTGATCGGGGAGGTAACAGACCTAATGATTATACGGTTTTTGTCTTCATTAAGTGATCTTGTCACGTCACTACGAGTGTTGTTCACCAAAAGTTTCACACCATGTTTTCTTTGCACTTCAGGGGACGGTTGAGATTCTTCAGATTTCATGTGCAATGCACCAAAAGCACACAGTTCCTTATCTATAACCAAGCCCCGGAGACCATTCCATGGTTTACCCCGGCCGCTTCACATGCCCTGGTCCAGTCCACTGACAGCACGTCGACCCCAGTATACCATATCGTTCCATTTCTCTCTATTCTGTGCACACTTTTCATCCTCCTGCATGTCCAGGCCTCGATTATTCAAGATCTTTTTTACTCCATCCTTCCATCTCCCATTTAGTCTCCCCGTTCTCTCTGTTCCCTTCACTTCTGACATATATCTTCTTTGTTAACCTCTCATCACTCAGTCTCTCCACATCTCCAAATCATGTCAACACACACACCCTTATGCTTATTCAACCACGCTCATTTTATTACTACACGTCTCTCTATCTTACCCTTTTATTACTCACTCGATCAAACTATTTTACAACGCATATTGTCCTCAGATATTTCATTTACAACACATCCACCCTTCCCCGCACATCCTCAGCTACACTCCATCCCTCACATCAATACCCATTTTTGCTCTTGCAAATAACGATCTCTCTTTCCATATATTCTTTAGTGCTTCCAGAACCTTCGCCCCCTCACCCACCCTATGAGTCACTGAGACTTCTGGTTCCACTCGCTGCCATGTCCACTCCCAGGTATCTAAAACACTTCAGTTCTTTCTGTTTATCTCCTTAAAACTCACATCCAAGTTAACCTGTTCCTCGACCCTGCTCAACCTCATAACATTGTTTTTACTCACATTTATCCTCACCTTCTTCGTCTGACGCATTCTTTCAGACTCAGTCAATAGCTTCCACAGTTTCTCACTCAAATCTGTCGTCAGTGCTGCATCATCAGCGGACAGCAACTGGGTCGTCTTTTCATCCCCTGCAGACTGCATACTCGCTCCATATAGTCTTAAAACCTTCTTCAATGCATATCTATCTACCCTATCATATGCTTTCTCCAGATCCATAATTCCACATACAGATTCATCTGTTTCTATAGGTATTTCTCACGCGCCCTTATTATCATTATTATTATTATTATTATTATTATTATTATTATTATTATTATTATTATTATTGTTGTTGTTGTTGTTGTTGTTGTTATTATCATTGTTACTACGACTATTATTATTATTATTATCATTATTATTATTATTATTATCATTATTATCATTATTATTATTATCATCATTATCATCAATAATTTTATCATTATTGTCATCAATTCTCATATTTCTTATTTTCTTGTAATATTTGTCTGTCGTTTTGCCCTATTTCTTAAAACGGATCTCAGTCCACAGTACATCGTTTGATAAAGCTGACAAAAAAGGTTAAACTGCATAATAATTTTACACACCGTAATATGTGCGTTTTCCATTCTCTCTTATTACCGGTATCTAATTTTGGCCGTGTTGCGTATCACCACATCCGGCAGGAGAAACTTATTATTAACTCTTTATGTCATATAAAAGCGAGTCAGCAGCGTAATTCTTTTTGTCATATTCTTGGCGATGCGTTGCTTAATACAGCCTCTCGTCTCTAGAATGGCAGCCATCTCGTTTGTGGGGAAAACAGTCGATCTCTATATTGTCAATTTTAGAAGGTGTTTTTTAATGGATTAAATCATAATGTGTCTCATTTGACCCATCCTCAAGTTACAGTCACATGCCAGAGTAACGTAGCTGCTTGATGTGTTGTGTTACTCCGTAACGCTAGTCATCACCAGCTGTGCACAGGGAGGTACTAGATTGGAAGAAAGAAGGTGGAAGGGTTGGATAAAGACGAGGGCACACATGTAACGCCAAAGACAAGCGAATCTTTTGTTGATAAAAGACTCGCTGTTAACAGCAGGAGAGTTCCAACAAGGACTACCACAGATTCGCGGAGGCTTGTTTCCTTGAGGTTTATCCTCTGGTCGGGTATACTTTGAGCGTAGAAGTCGACGCAAGAGACGGGAGGGGAGGCTGTTAGATGACTGGAGGTGTACGAAGGTTTTCACCCATGAAGAAAGTATTTATATCTAGGAGAACGGGCTTTAATTGTTAAGCACAACGATGGCATTAGAGACAGCGTTCGAGAGGTTGCACTTTGTCCTGGTGTGGGATGGGTTGGCGTCCAGCCATCAAGACACCATCGAACACGGCGATAACAGTTCCCGTCAGCCTGTCTGACGGTTTGATGGCCAAGCCAAACCACCCCAACACCACCACCCCCGCAACGTCACCTTCATGCACCGATCCACCCTCATCCCCCCATTTAGGTCACAGGAATGAAAACCCCCTTAAGAGGATTATAGATTAAGTAGGCTACGGAGTGAGGTCACATTACCTGACCCCGGACTAGGTATAACACCTGTTTGTTCCCCTGACCTACCCTACCCCACTTCCTGTCTCTCTCTCTCTCTCTCTACCCTGCCACCCATCCCCAGTCCCCTACCCCTGACCTGACAGCGAGGTGGTAGTACTCCGTGACCGATGGTGATGGTAGACTTAGCGTCGTAAAAGACAGACTCTACAACTTGTAATCAACTTTCACCGGAAGATGCCTAAGGCGTTTGTAAATCTCGGTGATCTATGAAGAGGTGTTCAAAAGTTATATATATATTTATATATTAGTGAAGGTTGTACAAATTGGATAGCTTTATTGTTGATAAGATTTGTAAACGATTCCTCTTCTTGTCCACATAATAAGTTTATGATACGCTCGTTGTCTGTCTTGGACTATCAAGTTTTTACCAAATGGCGTCCTAGCTACGTCTCTTCGTTGTATATCAGCTGACTAATATTTCTTTCTTGTATCTCACCTGATGATGTGATTATTACACGAGAATGCACTTGGGAACTTACCGCGTTTAATTTTTCCAGTGGATTCATAGGAATATATATATATATATATATATATATATATATATATATATATATATATATATATATATATATATATGCATGCATTATGAAATGTTACACAGATAAAGCTCAGTATATATATTTGTGTTACACTCTTGACATGGTCACTTTGCTGGTGTAAAATTAGATACAGTTCAGTATGTCATAAAAATTACCATTTTAGCCTTCACGCATTGTTGATGTGGGACGCACGCGCAAGTTTTTCACTTTCAACCTAATTAGAGGTATGAAGCCTTGGGGGGGGGGGGAATAGGAGGGGATGGAGGGGGGAGGAGGATCCCCCAGTCTTGTGGCCTGCCTCTTTTCACCCCACCCCCCCTCTCCCCTCCCTCCACCATCCCTGGCCACCCTCCTCCCACGTTGACAATAATAACACTAACGCTACCTTTTTTTTTTTTCCCTTCCACCTTCCCCCTCCTCCTCCCTCCCTCCCATTCCGAGTCGTGGGACGTGATTAAGGACGTCGGGGACATCTGTCGTGAGTACATACATTCTTTTCTTTTTTTTTTTTTGTCCTTTTTCCCGTGACGTAGTTGTTTTTGTCGACAAGCGTTCTTGATTCTGTTAGGTCTCTGTCTGTCTCTCTGTCTGTCTGTCTCTCTGTCTGTCTGTCTGTCTGTCTGTCTCTCTCTCTCTCTCTCTCTCTCTCTCTCTCTCTCTCTCTCTCTCTCTCTCTCTCTCTCTCTCTCTCTCTCTCTCTCTCTCTCTCTTCTCTCTCTCTCTCTCTCTCTCTCTCTCTCTCTCTCTCTCTCTCTCTCTCTCTCTCTCTCTCTCTCTCTCTCTCTCTCTCTCTATCTTCTAAGACAGCGAGACTCAGACTTTGGAGACTGGTACCTTAAAGAATACCGAGAGCAGCACAAATCATGACGCGCGTTTGTCGTAGTGCGTGTTGGAGAAAGGTTTCGGGAGTCGTAGCGGATGGAGTCAGAGATGACCGGCGTGTCACTCGGCCTCACACACACGCACAGACACGCTGGTAGGGGGGAGGGAAGCAGGTCGGGGTGAAGGCGACATTGTGACCGCCAGGGAGGCGGCCCTGTGGCTGCCGTTGCGTCACTCTTGTTTACAAATATTGCGGCTTCGTCAGCTGGCCGGATCCCCACGTGAGGCAACACCCCACCCACCTACCAACCCCCCCAACCTACCAGTCCCGCAAGGCTCTCTTACCTGTTACACCGAAATGCGCGATGCAGCGACTGCTTCTCGCATGCCCGAAAGCCACACACTTTGGTGCCAGTGTACGTGTGCGTAATTACCTCATTGTCAGTTAACTGCTTGTGCTGTACGGGGAGGGGGTTTACACTCGTAGGAGCCCCTTCCCCCATCACTTGTGTAATAAATCAGTAAATATTGATAGAAAACAAAGAATGTTTTACTGACTTTGGGTAGCCATTTGGCTGAAAACACTCAGTTGAGGAATTACTTAAACCGAGGGGGAGGTGGTGGGGGTTATGATAGTAACTAGTTTATCAGTTACAAAAGAGCTTAAGATGACGGTGAGGCTGGGTACTACTAATGCTTTGGTTAAGCACAGGAGTGACGTCTGTCTACTGAGTACAAGAAGTTTCTCAGAGCAAATTGTTTGGTTTCATATATATATATATATATAACTCATTTAGCGGTGACTCGTTGAACGTTTAGCGGTGATTCGTTGAACATTCAGTGGCGTAAAGTAACTGAACGGTTGCATGGCAGTAGTATTGTGTTGACATACATTATGCATTTAACGGTGAACATCAAGTGGTGTAGCGTCACAGACTTGCTGAAGTGCAGTAATATATTGTTGACAAACATTAGGTATTGAACGTTGAACATTAAGTGATGAATATTGTCACGTTAGTTGCGTTACAGTGATGTAGTAGTTGACGTGCACATGCTTGACAACATTACGATCCCGTTCCTCTATCAAGGAATAAAGTATTGAAATTAAAGCAAAGATTTGAATCACACATAACTATGGGAAATCTAAAGTATTTACTTGCTTTAGCTGTGCACTTGTTCGTGGATTGTTTACGTCATTCACAGCTGTAACTCTACGACAACTGTTGTATTCGTGATGGTACTAGTTGGCATAAGATGATTGTGGTGACGAACGTTGGTCAGTGGTGGCACGGTGTTGGCGCGGGGTTACCATAGCTTCAACGGTCGCTTCAGTCAGCTGCTCTACCCCTCCCCCAACCCAACGGTCGGAGGATCCAGGAATATGACTTCGACTCCCTTTGAATACCGTCGACTACATACTGTAAACTACCACAATAGCTGATCAGGGAGCAAGTAGATGAGTGTGTGCGAGGGGTACCCTACCCTAGTGAGGAGCAGCGTAGTGTCAGAGGGGGAGAAGTCCTACGGCAGCAGTTTCCTCTGGACTCGTGGAGTGAGCTCTGATGTGGGTAAAGAAGGAAAGAGTTGAAGGGCTGACTGGATATTGCTTAAATGAAAGAGAACAAAAGGATAAACTCTATACTTGCCTTAGCAATCTGGGTAAATGTGGCCAGTAGTATTTCACACGTCTCAAGTCCTGGAAATTCTGCTGTTCCAGATCTCTTTAAATGATTCGCTGAAAGGACTCGGATCACACTTGAACATGTTTAACCCATCAACTGGAAGAGAAATAAGGGTAGAGAACGGTGCAGTGCGGCTAGCACAGGCCATGACAATCGTTGTACAAGGAGCCACTTCCAGAAATTTTTGGCTTGGAAGGAAGTTGGTGGTTGTCATGCTTTATGATCTGTCCCCAAGATACAGCGGAAGGGGAACTATTAATGAGGGACGTTGTACACTGATGAATGTTATGTACACTGATGAATATCCAATCTTCCTCAAGAGTACATGGGCACAGAGATGCACCCAAGTAATATTCAAAGGAAGTTATGAATCTTATATCCTAAAGACACGTATTGATGTGCTAAAAATGGGTCCAGCTATGGGAAACAATTATTTGTTTTTAAGATGAAGCTAAGCTTCAGGGAGAACTGTCAGTAGCCATTGGTTTGCTCACGGAAGACCAAAGAATAAGGGAAGATATGATTACAGACTGTAAGTTCTTCGGTGGATTTGACGACGCCAACACGAAACAGCAGTTCTTCGGAGATGAGGAGAACCCAACTACCGGAGAATATGATATGAAAATAAACAAGAGGAGAGTTAGAAAAGGTGTAAGGAAATGGTTGTGTCGTAAAGTGAGTGGTGTGGATTGGCATGCCAAGGTACGTGAAGTGGGGAATGCGGAGGACAAAAGAGAGATTGTATGTCAGGTAAAGTTTAGAGGCTGAAGGACCCCAAGAGTTTAAAGCTTTCTCCCAATCGTCAGAAACAGGTGGAATAGGAAAAGGGAGGTAAGCAGAAAGAGGAGCATTGATGCTGGAATATGTCATGTCACCAGTCTGTGCCACGAATCATGAAGATGGTATGGAATGAGTGAGTTCCGTCAACCATCAGCTGCAGTAAATTGGATCAGTGGCACGCGAAAATGTAAAGTTTTTGGAAAGTTTCAACCTCTAAAGGATGCTAAAAATGGCCGGCACATTTTTGTTTTTTTCTCGGCTGGGCAAAAAAAAAAAAAAAGAAAATCAAGAATGTGCTTTCTAATGACCCTTGACCCCAATGCAATAGCCAGAAATGGTCATATCAGAAATATGAAAAACAGAGTGAAGCATATAATAAAAACATCTTTGTTCCATACTATCATGATCACCTGGCTGTAACCTGAGAAACAAGTCTTTACTGCACTTTGACCTGGACAGAATAGTAAGAATAGGTCAAATTACGAATCTGTTATACGCATTGTATGAGGAGGGGTCTTCGTGGAAAGGTACCTCCTTAACAGTGTTTCGTGACGTCCCCTAGAGATTTGAGATGGTAAAGGACAGAAGCCCGGATTATGCATGCATTTTGGGCTTTGTTTGAGCTCTGACCCCACAACAAAAACCTTTTAAATCACGTACACAGAGACACGGAAGAAAAAGCATCTGTGAGGATTGAATGAAAAGCATACATGCATGCCTACGACGTTTCCAGTCAGTCAGCCCAAGAATGTAGGAATGGCACCATGTATATCATAGGGAAGAAAAAGAAAGAAGAAACGTTAACTGATACAGAATGTCTCCCTCCCTGTGGTGGCGAGAACGACACACACACACACACACACACACACACACACACACACACACACACACACACACAAGAACATAAGAAGTGAGAACACTGCAAGAGCCTGTTGGCCCATGTTAGACGAGTCCTGAGTCTGTCCACCACACACACACACACACACACACACACACACACACACACACACACACACACACACACACACACACACACACACACATCCATAACATCTGAGCTTCGGTGGTGCAGTGGTTAGCGCTGCGACCCACCTGATGGGCAGGTTCAGGTTTGAATCCCGGACCGGGTGGTCGGCTCGCAGCCAAAACAGCCGTTCATCTTCCTCTTTTGGAGCTGGTCGATGACTGGGTACCTTTCGTGAGCTGGGTGTGTGTGTGTGTGTAAATACGAGGTTAAGGCATGGCATATGTAACACGGGACGGGGCAACACGAGTGTGAAAGTCTCTCCCTAGATACACATACCCTCATCACTCAGGCTTGGACCTGACCCAATGCACGCGTTCGGGTACTGCTGCTGCTTCCCACAGGTTCTGTGTGGAATCCGACCACTCGAAGATTAGCTATTATGGTACACTCTCTCTCTCTCTCTCTCTCTCTCTCTCTCTCTCTCTCTCTCTCTCTCTCTCTCTCTCTCTCTCTCTCTCTCTCTCTCTCTCTCTCTCTCTCAGTCACCGGGCTGGATGGTGGCAGCCTCATGACCCACACTGAACCTGCGGGACGCTTTCACGTCAGCGCTTCCCTCGCAGCGTCTGCCTTTCACCCTCACTGTTTTGACCGGAACTCCAACTGCAGCCGTTTTGAGACGGCCTGGGACGGGCTCCACAACCGCCTGGGACGGGCTCCACAACCGCCTGGGACAGGCTCCACAACCAACTGGGGCGGTCTCTGCAACCACCTAGGACAGCCTCTACAACCATATTAGGCTGTCTGTACAACCACCTGAGGCGGTCTCTACAACCAAATTAGACGGTCTCTACAACCATCTGAGGCAGTCTCTACAACCACATGGGACGGTCTCTACAACCTGAGACAATATCTGCAGCCACACGAGACAGTCTTTACAACCACCTTAGAAGTCTCTACATCCAACTAAGACACTCTACGTTCTCTACAGCCACCTGAGACAGTCTCTACGTTCTCTACAGCCACCTGAGACAGTCTCTACGTTCTCTACAACCACCTGAGACAGTCTCTACGTTCTCTACAACCACCTGAGACAGTCTCTACGCTCTCTACAGCCACCTAAAACAACCTACATGATCTACAGTCGCATGAGACAGTCTCTACATCCTTGTGAGACAGTTTAGGACGCTCGTATTTCTGACGCTGACGATGATTCTAATCTCTGTGGTCTCTGTGTTGGTGATGGTTTGGTAATACTGCGCACCAAGTGCCTCCTCCAGGCTTGATCTCTCCACTTAAACCACGCCTAAGCCTTATAGATGGCCCTAAAACTGCCCATTTCTCTTCGCTCGTTGTGCAGGAGGATGAGAACAGTCAGGGTAAGAAAATCGCAAAAGTACGACTTGACATAATCTCTGCGAGTCTAAGGAATTAAAGAGTGCTGAAGTGCCTCGTCCTTTTGAAGATGTGAAAAGATTTTTAATGTGATTCAACCTAACCGCTCAAAACTGAGTTGAGTTTGAGTTAGCCCTGCGTCTCTAGTGCCTAACTGCTCGATATCAAGTTGAGTTTAAGTTAGACCTGCGTCTCCCAGTCACAGTTCTAGACGCTGTTCTACCGTAACTTATAGAACACCTCAGATGTACCCAGTTTCTTGTCGATCCTCGGACTGTAGTGACTCCAGCATTGCCCTCAGACTGTAGCGTTATATTCACTGACTTGATCTATATCGCACGGCGCTGGATGGTCTGCGGGAGGGATTGATGGGTGGGTAGGAGTCTTAATGCTTCATTATCTTGTCTCTCCCTAGTTCAGGAATTCTCGATATTGTCCTCCATTAGATATCCTCTTTATGGAGCATCGTGACTTCTTTCATCTGTCTTCATAGACCATCAGGTCTTTCGTTATCTGGCTTTCCCACACACGGCCATTACTGTACTCCAGTAGATAAACTGGTCATAGACCATCAGGTCTTTTGTTATCTGGCTTTCCCATGTACTGACATTACTCTCCTCCAGCAGATAACCTCGCCATAGACCATCAGGTCTTCTGCTAACCGTGTACTTCCAGTACTCGAGTACTGTCCTCCAGCCGGTTATCTCGTCATACACCATCAGGTTTTCTGTCATCTGGCTTTCCAACGTACCGCCAAGTACTTTCTCCGTCTTGCAGCATTACCACAGGTCCATCACCAACTCTTCATGACTCCGTTCCGAATACTCCCTCAGATCAAGTTCATTTTGAATTCTGTTTTGTCCTTTCCAGTGTCTGGTCACCTCTAGTGGTCTTATTTGTCGACTCGTTTTGTGAAAAAGGATAATAATAATTTCATATCCAAATACAGAGATAATTTAAGAACGTCCCCCAGGATGGCATGTGTACTCTCAGCTACTGCATGTTTACCAAGGCTTGCTGGGGCATTTCCTTTAATGCTTTCCTTACATGATTATGGAATCAAAGACTTTTGTTTTTTCATCCGTCTTCTTATCGTCAGCACGCCCGTTATAAACTGCCATGGGCAACTGTGATAGAAGACCTCGTTGGGGTTGGTCTCTACATCAGTGTCAGAGAGAACCATAACTGAAGCTATCTCGGTTTCGTTTTTCAAAACGTCTGAGTAAAGAAAATGGTGAATTTCTTCACCGCGTTGAGAGCGCGATTGTCTCGCGCCTTTGCCACAACCCGCGTTCAGGCAGGTTCAGAAGAACACCTCCACAAGGCTGCAGATATCTGTCTCTAGTGGAGTGGATGGATATACAGTATGCAAATTATTCACTCCGACCTGAAGAGAAAGTAAGACAGGAGGAGGGGAAAAAACAAGACTAAAAAACCTTCAGTGTTTTCATTGTGGTGGACACGCTCTCATGACAATTTCGCGGCCTTCACGACGGAACAATATAAACTCATTAACATGATATATATATATATATATATATATATATATATATATATATATATATATATATATATATATATATATATATATACATATATATATATACATATATATATATATATATATATATATATATATATATATATATATATATATATATATATATATATATATATATATATATATATATATATATATATATATATACATATATATATATATACATATATATATATATATATATATATATATATATATATATATATATATATATATATATATATATATATATATATATGTCATCTCGTTTCTTAAAAAAGAAACAATCATATTTACGGTAACAGAAGACGTGAATGTTCTTGAATAGATTACGGTATAATGGCAGCTTTCCGAGTGCGAACGCTTACTGCTAAGCTTCACGACTTATGTATCTGTGGCCAACAAGCGACGCTTTGTTTGCGAGACAGTTGCTTGAGGCGTCTGCTCAAAACCTAAGACAACGCTTCGTAAAACGGCTCACACTCGCGTTCATTTCTAGCTGTGTGAAATGGTATGGGTACAGCGTCCACGAACAGTCTTGCCGAATCCGACAAGGTTCTGTTGACGAAGTCCTCTTGGGTAGACTATTGATGTCGAGTTTCGGTGGTTTCAAATGAGGTGTTCTAAATGTCGAGTATTAACGATATTGATGTTGGGTGGAGGATTTAGATTTAACTTGGAGATTTTAAAGATATTGAGATGGTAGGGTGTAACATCTAGCACTGGTAGTATCTATAATACATATCCTGGTATAAGCGCTGGGGATATAGGGAAAACAAATTACTATCGAATGCGAAACACAGAAGCCATGATGCTATAGGTTACCTGTTCACCGCCAGTGTCAAGTTTGTATCGAAATACCTTCCATTTAAATTGAATATTAGCTAAACCCACATAGAAAACATAGAAAGAAAATTAAGTTCCTGTGTTATCATAAATTGTACATAAGATTTGTTGGAAAGTTCGGTAATATTTATCTGGTGTATATGTCTTCGAGTCTGCGAGGAAAGCCTCGAAACTAAGTTCTTCAGCTTTGGACAAACACCTGATATGCACGACCCGAATAAAAGCATTGCAGGTTAGAGTTCGGCTTGAGCCCATAACCATCTCAAGATTTTCTTAGGAATACTTTTCGCAATACCGGTCCGCTTGACCCGAGACACGGGGCACGACCTTGACGCAGTGCGGTGACTTCGGAGTTCGGTAGGTCAGGGTTGGGTGATGGAGGACGAGTTGACCCCGTAACCTTCACCGCCGCCGCTACAAGTTGTGTAATAATTGGGTCAGTAGGGAGGTAGGGGCGGAAGCCCGGCGACCCCGGATGTACTGGAACCTGCTGGACGGATACACTGGCCTACCTGACACGACCTCCCCCTGGCCTATATTGTAACAATGTCATCTTGACATCGGTGACCCCGAAGAGGAGAAATTTGGAACGGAGGACAGTTTGTTTACCAGTAAAGCTGTTAGATTTATGTGATATGTTAAGCACGGATTCTGTTATTGTGGTTGTACAATAGAGGTATGAAAAAGTTTTTTTCTATTTTTTTAAGCTAAAAGATTGTCTTGTTTTTCAAGCAACCATAAGTTCATCATGGATGTAGGTTTCAAGGTTTTAGCATCATAGAAGTGCATACAGCTGAATTTATACAGTAACAGACCATTGGGTCGTAACGAGGCTGTTTGTGTTGGTGGAAGAAAACTAATATATGGTTTACTGAGGCAGGAGTAGAAAGATGTATATACATATCTATTTAAAGAGCAAGACCTGTAAACTTATCGTGTCAGAGTTGAAGCTGAATTCTTGACGATTCTGCTCGACAAGTTCCGTTTAGTTTCGGTTTGGGATTGCCTGTCATCTTACGTTATATTACTAGGGCTAGGCTACGTTGGTGTTGCCATTCTTTTCACATTGGTAGGCTAGGTTAGGAAAAGATTTTCAGATTGGGATTACCTTTTATTCCACATGGTTAGGATAATATTTTTTTTTTTTCCAAGTTGGGGTTGACTTTCAGTTTACATCGTTCGGCTCGGTTAGATTAGATTGCTTGGGTTGGGATTTCTTTTTCATTACACATCTTTTGGATAAGTTAGGTTAGGTTTCTTGGGTTAGGTTTGCTTCTCATTTTACGTCGTTCGGCTGGGTTAGAATTTTTTATTTACGTAAAACAAACACAATACCAGCTTAAAAATCCTAAACTAGCATTACCTAGTTTTCTTTTATATATATACAAAAGAAACACAATACCAGCTCAAGAATCGTAAACTAGCATGACATACCCTAATATTTTTTTTAAAATGATTGCTGCTAACTATAGCGAGTACATTGAAATGATAATCTTCGAAGATGATGTTAGAATCGCCCCTAATGTAAGATAAGAACTCGCGTACCCTTAGCCTCTCAGCCAGAGTATGGATGGACTCGTACCCGTCCATAGCCTCGAATAATTTTTCTTAGACCATCGATGGGATCCCCCTTTCTTGCAAATGGGTTAGATTCAAATGCTCTTTGACAACCCATGAATAGACGATCCTCTCAGCCAACTCGTTTCGCGTAGGCCGGAGCTCCTTCTGTCATGAGTCCAGCGAGTGTGATCTAAAAGTCTTTCTGCTGAACGCTTGTTGCTCTTCACTTAATATCACTTGTTTTTCAAGAAATCGTTAGTTTGTATCTAATTATCCATTCCAGTACTTTATAGACCATACGTATTCGATATATGAGCCCGTACTTCAATGCACATTTTTTGAACTATCATTTGGAAAAAGAGTAGTATGACATTGACTCCCTTGACAGAGATCCTTCATTCGTCTATGATTTGAATTTCACAGGTGGCCTTTTAAGTATTTTTGTACACTTCTTGGGTACGGATGGAGATACTTCATCTGGTCGATATGACTTGTCTGGACTTCTATCTTGTCTTATTACTTTAATGCTTCCCGTGCTCTCTCCGTCTCATCTCGTTAGAGCTGAGTGATAAGTGCCTCATAATGTGAACATACTTTGCAAGTTCATGCCATGCTCCTCACATGGTTCCTTTTCTCCAACAACCCTTCCCTCTGGAATCCTTTACGTTTGAATATTTCTTCTTTAATGTATAATCTACTTCTGATGAATTTCGGGGACAGTTTCGAATTCTTTGCATCGTTCAAAATACCTCTCTCAGTAATTGAACCTCGTCCCTTACTTTGCTGAATTCATTACTATTTTATATCTTTCAAGTCCTGCCGACTCGTGTGTCGCTTATATTTTCGACACACACATCATCTCGTTAAATGACATCCCTGTTTTCTTGCTATATCTTTCAGTATCTTACTATCGGTATCCACCTGCTGAAGTTATCGTCATATATTTCATTGTACCTCCCGCAAATACATCGTTTTCTGACTCGGGAAATTCCAATTCTCTCTCTCTCTCTCTCTCTCTCTCTCTCTCTCTCTCTCTCTCTCTCTCTCTCTCTCTCTCTCTCTCTCTCTCTCTCTCTCTCTCTCTCTCTCTCTCTCTTAGAGGCATATTCTAAGCTCGGCCATATAAACGCTTTGAAACGTTTCCTCATTCATGTCCATGAATGCGATTCCAGCTGACAGTTTATCTCCTTTCCAGTTCTCATAAGGTGTAAATCGACGATGATTTAAGTACTGTGTCGATTCCCAAGTCACACACACACACACACACACACACACACACACAGATTCCTGCCCCCATTTTTTCCTTGATAATATTCGCGGCCAGGTCTTTTTTCACTCTCATCCTCATTATCTTGCATTTACTCAAGTTGAATTTCATTAACCATGGATCAAACCAGCTTTGGAATTTGTCTACGTTCCCTTGTAAGTTGATGCGGTCTCCATGTCCTCAGTATGTATCTGCAAGCATGTTCAGGCATGAGTCCAGTCATGGCAGGTTAAATAAGAGCATTGGTCCCAAGATCGAGCCTTGTGGCACGCCACTGGTGACTCCAAGCCATTTCGAGAAAGCTTATTTGACATGCTTCCATTGATTCTTTCCAGTAGTTAATTTTCTGTCCGCCGAAGGAGTCTTCTGTTAAGCCTGCCTAAGAGATGCAGCTTCTTTACCTGCCTCCTGTTTGATACTCTTTCAAATGCATCCTGGCAGTCCACAAACACTCAATCTAACCAGCTTTTCCTCTCGTCTGAAATACATCGTTTTTCCTTTTGA